>NC_090297.1:79377500-79492500 GCF_039906515.1 Pseudorca crassidens
AAATAAGTCAGACAGAGAAAGACAAATACTGTATGATATTACTTATATGTGGAATCCTAAAAATACAACAAACTAGTGAATATAACAAAAAAGCAGCAGATTCACAGACATAGAGAACAAACTAGTGGCTACCAGTGGGGACAAGGAAGGGGGGGAGGGGCGACGTAGGGGTAGAGGAGTAAGAGGTACAAACTATTAGGCGTAAAACAAGCCACAGGGATATATTATACAACAAGGGAATATAGCCAATAGTTTATAATAACTATAAGTGGAGTATAAAGTTTAAAAATTTTGAATCACTATACTGTACACCTGTAACATATAGTATTATACATCAACTATACTTCAATTTTAAAAAGATTCTAAAGATAAAGTATATGAAAACAAACCTATCACCTTATATTATAAAGTAGACTGGGCAGAACAAATGTGACTTGAATAGAAAATGGATAAACTCATATTTTTAATTTGAGGAAATATACCTTTCTATTTTTAAATCAATATGTTACTTCCCCTCCAGTTCTTTGTCTGTGTACAAAGCAAAATAAATTTAATTAATAGAATTTAACCTAAGGAAGCGTCACTCTTCAGGTACGCCCCTTAGGAGTACCAACAACGCTGTCATTGCTCAGAGCACATTCTGGAACTACTTGTTGAGAAACGCTTTAGGGATGGTTTACAAACATCCAAGAAAACTGAGATTATTGGTGCTTAATAGTCAAGAAGTCAATTTTTTTTATTTTAAAGAACTAAAATCATGTTACCTACTTTGAATACCTCTCCAAATTATTCACCAAGATTGGCTCTGAATGACTCGACTATTTTCAAATAACCAAATCCTCTTGCAGAGAATAACGATGTACCACATCAAGGATTTCACGGTAATGTTCACAGTTCCTGACAGCAATCCCCAAACGGGAGTGATGGAACTGTTTGGATTACGGTAATTGACTTCATTGGAATAAGTATATAACCATGAAGGTGACAGCTTTGACAAGTGTCATTTCCTTATAGTCACCCCTTCACATGCATACATCAGTAATTAGGGAGCTAATGCTTTATAAAACACTTGGTACCATAAACACCCAGTAAATGGTTGCTATCGTCATTATATTGTATAATAAAGGATGGTATTGGCTATAGTGACTATAATCTCTCTATTGGATTGAAAAGGCCAAACAATAATGAACAGACCTCAGCACAGTGTCCACATGTGAATACAGTTTCTGGATTTTTTTAATTACAATTATTTAAATAAAGGGACTAACTTTTCTCTTTGGCTGGAGGCATCCCTCCTACCTGTTCACTGGTTAGTCTGTTGATTGTAGTTGCCATTTCCCATATCTCTGTCATATCGTGTAAAGCTTTCCTTCAGTAAATATATCTTGTGTTTCTTTGATGCTTGAGCTTATCATCTTTAAATTCTGTTTATTACATTGTCTGAGTCACGTGTTTAGAAATCATGCTACCATGGTAGATTGTATTGCTTTTGACAAAGGCCACTGCGAAACTAATACAGGAGGTAACAGCAGGTATATTGTGATTCTGAGTAAGTTAGCGAGTGGATACTCTGGTACTCCACCCAAACCCCCTCTTCAAGGCTGATTTACCCATCCCCCAACTACCATAAGTAGATTACTCAGTGGTAAGGATCCCAGTAAACAATTCTAACACACTGTGCTATGATAGCTCCTGGAAGTTTGGGAAATCAGTGGCCCACACTAAGTAAAGTAGAAATTACAGAATTGCCATAATATTGGACAAAGGAAATTAAAACGATGATAGAAGGAGCTATGCTAGAACGGGCATACTACTTTAAGTCCAGAAAACCCGTCAGCCATGTGCATGAAAGGGACCAGAGTACTCCATTTACCAGTTACCTATATGGAATGTGTTAAGGAAAGAGACATCAGCATCATGGAGAAGCTCAGTGTGTACTCTGTAGGCCAGGGTTGATGGCAGGAGATACTGTTATAGAAGAGAAACTCCAGAACCTGAGATAAAAGACGTCCACTGATAATACTTAACCATCAAAGGCAAAGTGGGCCCAATTATTGTGATGAATGGCAAGACCAAAGTGGCAACCAGGACACCTCAATATCCAAAGAGATATGGAGATTTTTTTTTAATTTATTTATTTATTTTAAATTTTTTGGCTGCATTGGGTTTTTGCTGCTGCACGTGGGCTTCCTCTAGTTGCGGCGAGTGGGGGCTACTCTTTGCTGCGGTGCACGGGCTTCTCATTGCAGTGGCGTCTCTTGTTGCAGAGCACGGGCTCAGTAGTTGTGGTGCACGGGCTTAGCTGCTCCGTGGCATGTGGGATCTTTCCCGACCAGGGATCAAACCCGTGTCCCCTGCATTGGCAAGCGGATTCTTAACCACTGCGCCACCAGGGAAGCCCTGGAGATGGTTATTGGAACACAGTGTTCACAGAAGCAAAAAACTGTGGGCAGCAACAAGAGTAATTTATACAACTTATACAACTTATACAGCAACAAGAGTAATTTATACAACTTGCTTAATTTATACAACTTTTTAAAGTCAAGGATAGATGATTAGGAAACTAAGGGCAGTCAGTCTAGTAAAGTCATAATTTCTTATATAGTCCTGAGCCAGTTCTCAAATACAAAATCTACTGACTGAAGGAGAGGTCAGGTCCCTGAGATGATGAACCCTGAAACACTGCATCAAATGTATTCAGTAGTAATTCTCCTGTTCCTTCCCTAAATGAATGTATCACCATTTACTTGGAAAATTATGCAATGGAGAAAAGGAACACTCAGACCTTTTAAGGACTGTTGGACACAGGGTCTGAAAGACATTGATATCTGGGGACCCAAAGCACCATTATGACTTCACTTTTCAAGTGCGAACATAAGGGGGCAAGGTAATAAATGGTGTTGTAGCCAGGCTGTAGTTCAAATTGGGTTCACTCCAACCACTGGGTACTTCAACACAGGACTGATTATTTTCTAGTCTCCAAATATATAATTGGACCAGACATACTTTGTAGTTGGCAGAATCCTCATATTGGTTCTTTGACCTGTGGGTAAGTGCTATTATAGGGCAGAAATCCACGCAAAAGCCTTAGAAACTGCCTCCTACTCCCAGCCAAGGTAGTAAATCAAAAACAACATCATTTCCTGGAGAGAATGGCAAGAATAGTACCACGTCAAAGATGTAAAGCACATAAGGGTGATGGTCCCTCTTGTTACCTCCATTTAATTCACCTATCTGGCCTCTAAAAGAAAAACAAATGGCTCATGGTAGATGAGAGTAAAGTACTATAAATATAACCAAGCAGTAGCCACAATTGCAGCTCCGTTCCAGATGTGGTTATCTTTGCTAGTGCAGATAAACAGAGCCTTGAGCGCTTGGTATGAGGCCACTGATCTGGGGAATGGATTCCTTTCCATTCCTATAAAAGAAGATCAGAAGTTCACATTCACATGAGACTGACAATATACACCTAGAATCTTGTCCTAGGACTATGTTAACTCTCTCTCCCCATGTAATAAGATAGTCCAAAAAGGAACTCAGGTTGTCTAGACCAGTAGTTCTCAATCAGGGGAAATTTTGCTCTGAAGGGAACTCTTGGCAATGTCTGAAGAAATTTGTGCTTGTCACAGATGAGGGAAGCAAAGAGTGAGGCTATTGGTATCTTATGGGTAGAGGCAAGGGATGCTCCTAAAGTTTTAAAATGCACAGGACAGTCCTCCCACAAGAGACCAAAGATCGCAAGTAATCTGGGGCAAAGATATGGAATCTGCAGCAGAGAACTATACACCATTTAAACTGCTGCCATCCTACAGGCTCTGATAGGAACATCAAGTAGCCATGCAGACGAAGCTTCCCATCATGGGCGAATGACCAAAGTCATTACACTGAGAAGGCACAGCAATAATCCAAAGTAAGATGGAAGTCATACATTCAGGATTGGGAATGAGCAGGGCCAGAGGACACAAGTAAGCAGCATAAACAAGTGAGTCATACCCTCTCTACTGTCCACCACTATTGCCTGACACCCCTCACTCAAATCTCAACTATGGCTGTGTGGAATGGAGAGAAGCCTCATTTGACTAAATGATGGAGGGGGAAAAATGCCAGGCTTGGTTCATATATGGGTTAGCTCGGTATGTGGGTGAAAGCCAAAAACGTACTGCTGCACTACAAACCCCACCCAGAAGTGATCATGGAAGAGAGCAATAAAGTAAAATCCTCCCAATGGACAGAGCTCCAGGCAGTGTGTTTTGCCATTCACTTTACGTGAAAAGAGTAGTAGCCCAGGATAAGAACATACACAGACCCATGGGCAGTAGAGAATGTCCTGGCTGTTTTTTTAGGGGCCTGGAGGGAGAAAATGGATTGGAGGATAAGGAACAAGGAAGTTCAAGGGAAAGGCATGTGGATGGATACATGCGAGTGAGCGCAAAAGTATGAAGATCTTTGTATTACAGGTTAACTGTCACCAGGGAGCATTTACCAGAGAAGAAGTCCTAAATAACCAGAGGCAGTATGACTTAGCCTGTTGATGTCATCCAACCTCCGTATTTTTCCAACACCAGTGCTAGCATAGGTCATTAATGAAGTAAGTGTGGCAGCAGGAATGGAAGATATGCATGAACCCAATAGCATGGGCTTCCACTTACCAAGGCTGATCTAACTATTGCCACTGCTGAATGTCCAACCCGGCAGCAACTGAGATCAATGCTAACTCCCAGTATGGCACCATCCCTTGAGATCAAATATCCCCTTGGTGGCAAGATGACTAAGAAGTCTTCCACCTTTGAAGGAATAGAGATTCATCTTAAATGGGATCATCACTGGGAACAACCTGGATCTGGTTATAGGGTTACCTTTCCTGCCCCTATGGCTTAAGCCAGCACTAATATCCAAGAACTTAGAGAGTGCCTGATTTACCAACATGAGATACCACAAAACACTGCATCAAGCCACAAAACCAACTTTACAGCAAAGGTGTGGCACTGGACACATATCATATACCACACTACCCAGAACCACTGGCCTTATAGAGCAGTGGAATGGCCCCTTAAAGATGCAACTAAAGTAACTGCACTTCTACCTATGATTTAGAAAGCTGGAAAGAGCCTCCCTACCTGAACAGCAACAACAACAAAATCCAGATAAAATACAAAATCATAACTTTCCTTGAACCTACCAGAGCAAAAATACATGGCCACCAAGTAGCCTTAAATAATAAGGAAAGATAGACATCTCTAAGGAGACAAAAACATAAATGCTGCCTTACTTTGTGGCAGAGCACAAGAGGAGAGACTCGCAGCACCACACAAGAATGTAAGAAAAATTCAACTAAAATTTTTAATAAATTGTTAAACTGAGTGTACACTAGTATGAGTGTATAAAATCCCTGATGGCTGCAGAAACAAAGAGAGTTCACACTGGCTCTTCTCCTCTGGCCTCTGTTATATGCATAAAACAGATTAAGGGTAGGGCAGAAAACCAGAGAAAGCTTCCTTCAATGGTGCAGGCTGGGAGAACAGGAACACCTGCCACAGACGAAAAGACACAAAGCCCTGCCCCACCCTGCTTTTCTACAGAACAAAATCTTTAGGTTGCTGGGGCAAAGGCAGCAAAGCCTGGCACCCCAAAGGCACATACATAAACCCACTGTTGCTGAGGGAAGGGTAAAAAACAAAACTCTCTTCCTTTGGGGGAGGGGTAGGACACTGTCCTGAACTCAGGCCTTTAGAGACCTCCTATAACTGGGAGAAAGGCAAGAAACTCTTCTTCACAAGACCTGACACAGAACAAGGCAGAGTTTGGCTATGATGGAGAAAGGGGCAGGATCACAAAGAAAGTCTAACCTCTAAGATTCAGGGATACAGGGCTTGCCTAAGAGTAAGGCCAAATCCCGACAATAGAAACCTTCCCAACTCCCACCACCAGGCTAGCAAGCTCCAAGTAAGAAGCAAAAACAATCTATCACCAGCAGGGGAAAAACATGAACATGAAGAGACCACTTATAAGACACAGCTACATAGGAAAAGCCAAAAGCTAAGAGTAGAACACAAACATTGCCAAAAACCCTTCAGTAACTCAGGTCCCAACCTAAACAAAGAGTAACCCTAGAAGCTTTGATGCCAAGTCTGAATCCAACTCAGCTCCTGATTATATTAACTCAACTCCCCTAGCCACACACACACACACACACACGCACAAACACACACACATATGACCTAGCATTACAAAAGTTGTGCCGATTTCAGTCATAAATACTATTTACCTAAGTCTTTGCTTTCCTATACATGATGCCCAACATTTAATCAAAAATTATTTTTAGGGTTTCCCTGGTGGCGCAGTGGTTGAGAGTCCACCTGTCGATGCAGGGGACGCAGGTTCGTGCCCCGGTCCGGGAAGATCCCACATGCGGCGGAGCGGCTAGGCCCATGAGCCATGGCCACTGAGCCTGTGCGTCCGGAGCCTGTGCTCCGCAGCGAGAGAGGCCACAACAGTGAGAGGCCCGCGTACCGCAAAAAAAAAAAAAAAAAAAAATTATTTTTAAAAAACACTAAAAATAAATGAGGGAAAATTGCACTATCAAGAGACAAATCAATCAGCATAACCAGAATCAGATGTTGGAACTATCAAACTATAATTAATATGGGAAAAGCTTTAAGAGAAAAGGTGGACAACATGCATACAGCAAATTTCAGCAGATATTTGGAAACTATAAGGAATAGAAAACTGGAAATATTCTAACATGTATAAAAACCTGGTATTAGACATGAAATATGCCTTCAACAGGCTCATCAGTAGAACCAACACACTCAAGGAAAAAAACAGTGAACTTAAGGACAGGTCAATAGGTATTATCGAAACACTAAGAAGAAAATGAGTGAATAAAACAGAACAGAGCACCCAAGAGTTGTGGGATAATATCAAATGATCTAACATACCAGAAAAAGAGGAATAGAACAAGCTAGAGAAATATTTAATAAGATAATGGCCAAGAATTTTCCTAAAATAATGAAATATAGCAAATCACAAATCAAAGAAACTCAGAAAACCCCAAAAAGGATGAACACTAAAAACAAGAAACAAAACAAAAAACAGCCCTTCACACATACACGTACAAACAGGCACACACTTCTCAGTAAATCATATTCAAACTGCTGAAAACCAATGACAAAGAGAAAATTCAGAAGGCCAAACAAAGATGGGGGGAGAAAGACATGTAACATACTGAGTAAAAATGACATGAATTATAGCAGACTATCCGTCGTAAACTACACAATCTAGAAGACAATAGAGTGACACCTTTAAAATCCTGAAAAGAGGGAAAAAAATCTCTCCTCAGAATCCTATATCCACTGAAAATATCTTTCTATCAAAAGCTGAGAGAATTCATTACCAACAGACCTGCACTACAAAATATGTTTTTTAAGAAGTTCTTTAGTAATAAGAAATACAATGTCAGAAAGAAACTTGATAGTACACAATGAAATTACATCTCCAGAAATGATTAAAATAAAGGTAAATGTTAAAAGTATTCTCCTCATTTTAACAGCTCTAAAAGATAACTGACTAACTTTAAAATAGTAGCAATGAATTCATGGTTTATAGTATAATATATGTAAAAGTAAAGTATATGACAAAGATTGCATAGAAAATTAAAGGAAAGAGGGACAGATTGGGAATATGCTGTTGTAAGGTTCTTATGTAATATGTGAAGTAGTACGATACTATTTGAAGTTAGATTGTGATTATATAAATATATATATTTAAGTACTAAGAAACAACTAAGAAAATCTTTAAAAGAAACGTAAATAATAAGCCAAGTAATGGCGATAAAGGGGAATTTTTAGAAATACTCAAGGCAAAAGCAGACAAAGAAAAAAAGAAAAAGAAGAGCAAAGGTAATGGAGCAAACAAAAAACCACTAGGAAAATGGTAGATATAATTTTAACCATGTCAATTATTACATTAAATATAAATGATAAAATGCATCATTTTAAAAACAGAGATTACCAAACGGCAAAAAAGTAAGACCCAACTGCATAGTGTCTATAAGAAACCCACTTTAAACCTAAAGATGTAAGTAGATTAAAAGTATAGGATGGAACTATACATATCTTACAAAACATCAACAAAAGAAGGCTGGAGTGACTATAATAAGACCGGGAAACGCAGAGAGCAAAACAAGGAATATTATAATGATAAAAGGGTTAATTCACTAAGAAGACAAAACAATTCTAAATGTTTACATTCCTAACAGATAGGGTTTAGAATACACAAAGCAAAAACTGATAGAGGTGAAAAGACAAATAGACACATCCACAATTATAGGTGGTGACTTCAATGGTAATTAACAGAACAAAAAAACAGAAATCCAGTAAGGATACAGGGAACCTGAACAACACAATTAACCAACTCGATATAACTGACACCCAACACCAGCAGAATACATATTCTTCTAAGTGCACATAGATCATTCACCAAGAAATATTCAAGCCCCTCAAAATTTAAAATAATTGAAATGATATCAAGTATGTTCTCTGGCAATGACAGAATTAAACTAGAAATCAAAACCAGAAACATACCTCAAAAATTTCCCCAAATATTTGGAATTAAACAATGTACTTCTAAATAACCCATTGGTCAAAGAGAAAGTAAGAAGAGCAATTAGAAAATATTTTAATTAAAATAAAAATAAAATAAAAATGCAATATACCAAAATTTATGAGATGCAGCTCACAATGTATAAACAGTGCATAAAGAGAAGTGCAGAGCATTAAATGCTTTTATTGGGGGAAAAAAGCAGTCTCAAATCAATGATCTAAGCTTCCACCTTAAGAAACAAGAAAAAGAAGTACAAATTAAACTCAAAGCAAGCAAGAGAAAAGAAATAATAAGAAGAAGAGCAGAAATCTGTGAATTTGAAAATAGAAAAAAAAAACAATTAAACAAAAAGCTAGTTTGAAAAGATCAATAAAATTAACAAACTTCCAGCCAGACTGATTAAGAAAAAAGAAAAGAATACTACAGATAATACAGTCATAGAAATAATAAGTGAATATTACAAACAACCCATGGACATCTACTTGACAAAGTAGATGAAATGGACAGTTTCCTTAAAAGACACAAACTACCAAAGCTTACTCAAGAAGAAATAAATAATTTGAATTTTCCTGTATCTACTAAAGAAAATAAATTTTCAATTAAGAACATCCTACAAAGAAAACTACAGGCCTAGATGGCTTTAACAGTAAAATCTCTTAAACTTTTAAAAGGAAAAAAAGAATTTAAAATGTCAACACTACACAAACTCTTCCAAAAAATAGAAGAGGAATGAGCACTTTGTCTCATTTAATAAGCTAGCCCATTACCCTGAATACTCAAACCAGACAAAGACGTTACAACAAACCATTATCTTTCATGGACATAGATGTAAAAACTCCCACAAAATATTAGCAAATCAAATCCAGGAGTATATTTGTAAAAGGAATATAGCATGACCAAATAGAATTTATCCCAGGAATGCAGGGTTAATTCAACATTTGAAAAATCAAGCAACATAATTCACCACATCAAGACTAAAGGAGAAACTATTACCATCATCTCAGTAGACACAGGAAAAAAAAAATTGATAAAATTCAACATCCATTCACCATAAAATCTCTCAGCAAACTAGAAATAGAAGAGAAATTCCTCACTCTAATAAAGGGCACTTACCAAAACCTATAGCTAAAATCATACATAATGGTTAAAGACCAAATGTTTTCTCCCAAGATAAGAAACAAGGCAGAGATGTCTGTTCTCACCATTTGTAATTAACATTTAAATGAAGGACATAGCCAGTGAGAGAAAGAAAAAGAAATAAAAGCCATACCAATTTAAAAGAAAGAAGGAAAACTTCACTGTCTCTCCCTACAGATGATATCATTGTTATTTAAGGAGAAAAATTTAAAGAATATGCACAAAAAGCTAGTAAAACTAATGAGTCAGTTTAACAAAATCACAGGACAATGTATACTAGCAACGCAACTGGAAATTTAGTTTTTTTAAATATCATTTCCAATAACACCAAAAATGAAATACTTGTGTATAAATTTAACAAAATATATACAACATCTGTATATATGTTGAAAACTACAGAACACCAATGAAAGAAGAAATCAAAGAAGACCTAAATAAATACAGATATACATATTTAATGACTGGAAGATTCAATATTCTTAATGTGTCAATTCCTATCAAATAGATTTTTTTTGTGGGGGGGGGCCACATTGCTTGGCTTGCGGGATCGATCCTAGTTCCAGGCCCCGGCAGTGAAAATGCTGAGTCCTAATCACTAGACCACCAGGGAATTCCCTCAAATACATTTATAGATTCAACACAATTCAAATCAAAATCACAGCAGAATCCTTTGTTAAAATCTACAAGCTAATTCTAAAATGTATACAAAGAATCAATGGAAATAGAATACAGATGTATAGATCTAGCCTCTTTCCCTCAATTTGGGACAACTCTGAAGGACCATATCGTTTCAGTGCTCCCCGTAGATGAGCTGAGATCTCAGTTACAACTGTGCTGTGGAGCGGCTTCTCCTTCTGCCCAATCCCACCTCCCTCAGTTCCTTACAAGGAACTACTGAGGGAAGAGACCAAGCTCCAATGGACCTTCAATATACAAGTCTCCATCTCAAAGTCAGTTTCCAGGGAATCATATCTAATTCAGTAAGTTTGAATGAGTGTCTACAAATGAAAATGTTGACTACTTAAGGGGTGATTTGATTTTAAAAAAAAATAGACCAATGTGAAACAGAAAATGTGTTTTGTCAATTTAGGAATATAATCTATAAATTTAACTCTGATTCCTGAAGAAGCTGTAAAAAAAAGAAGTATGTATACACTATATGATTACATTTATAAAACATTCTTGAAATTAAAAAATTATAGAAATGGAGACCAGATTAGTGGTTGCCAGGGGTTAAAGAGAGGATGGGAGTGGGAAGGAAGTAGATGTGGCTATAAAAGGGCAACGTGAGGAATCCTTGTGGTGATGGAAATATTTGTTATCTTGACTATACCAATGTCAACATCCTGGTTGTGCAAGTGTACTATAATTTTGCAAGATGTTACCAGTGGGGGAAACTGGGTAAACGGTACATGAAATCTCTTTGTATTATTTCTCAAAACTGCACATGGACCTATAATCATCTCAAAATTCAAAGTTCAAAGAAAAGAAAAATATTTGTGTATCTATAGAAAACATTAATGGATAGCTTTTCAAAAACTGAACTTGAGTGACTATTCTAGCATAGTTCCAGGACAGGATAGAGTAAAATATAATATGAAAGATCAGACCTTTTACAAATTATAGTTTACTAGTTAGTTTCATCAGGAGACTCATGGAATCTTCCTTTAGTCATACAAATAAGTATGCTCTGAACACAAATTTTAAGAGGGCTTTATAAATCTAAGAAAAGTCGGAATAACTATTTGGAGTTATCTTATGTACACATTTTGAATTTTTTTATGTCTCCTGAAAAATATCCATAACCAATATATCTATCCTATAAGTGTTAACAGAAAAAAAAAAAAAAAAAGCACACAGTTTCTGAACTTGGTGCCTGAAAAAGGCCTCTGAACCAATAGAAATGGAATTAAGTTGACAATGACCATAACTTCCAAACGTAGTCCTTAGGATGCTGAGAGTGAACATAGCATAATCTTAAAAGATGGTTATCAAAGGTAAGGGCAAAAGAGAAAGACAGAAGAAACAGACAGAGACAGAGATATCTAATTGAAAGGAATTGAAATTCTGCTCATTTCAAAATTTGCTGTTCATTAACAGATAAAAAGACCATTTATTTTTGTTTTTAGAAAACATTCCTTGTGTTTTATAAGCTATAGATAATTCATGCCACTAATTTGTTTTAAAAGAATTTTTAAATAATTGGTTCAACCAGTATCAAAAAGTATTAATATTTTCTATGATAAAATTTAACATATGATATAGATTAGGATACAACCTTACAATGGAATACTCTGCAACAGTTAAAAATAATGAGTTGGGCTTCCCTGGTGGCGCAGTGGTTGAGAGTCTGCCTGCCGATGCAGGGGACACAGGTTCGTACCCCGGTCTGGGAAGATCCCACATGCCGTGGAGCGGCTGGGCCCGTGAGCCATGGCCGCTGAGCCTGCACGTCCGGAGCCTGTGCTCTGCAATGGGAGAGGCCACAACAGGGAGAGGCCCACGTACCGCAAAGAAAAAAAAAATGATGAATCAACTTTCTATAATCAACTTAAAGGATATCTAACATATTTTAAGGAAAATTAGCAAGACAAAGAAAAGAGCAATGTGCATGGTATATGTAAAAAATAAAAATAAGATAATACATATATATAAAGAAATCTCTGGAAGCATAGACAAGAAACCAATAACAGCAGAAGCCTCCTCAACAGGCCTGGAGCAGAGGTGGGAGTAAGATATGCTTTTCATTGCATACCTTCCTGGATGTTTGAATTTTGTACCATGTACACACATTACCTTGAATAAAATTTTTAAAATAAAGTTTAAAAAATATTGAACATGTGAACAAATAAATTAAATACAACATTATCCATTTAAAAGTACTACCAGTGAAGTGATATAAACAAGCACAGGCTTTGAAGTGGAATCACTAGTAACTGGAATCTGCCATTTACTGGTTACTGTGGCTTGGGGCAAGTTATTTAATTGTTTTATCCTCAGACTTTTACAAAGTGGAGATTCTAATGTCCATCTTTAAGGGTTATTCAGTGGATTAAATGTAATCCATAAAAAGAGCCCTATAGAGGACATAAAACAAATAGCGGTACTTCCTTCATCCCTACTCCCCTTATCCACACTATTGTGGCGCTGGGATGCTGATAAGCCAGAAAAAATTACTTGGCAGTTATGCTCTCAAATACGAGAATGTTTCTGAAGGTCAATAAAACACATTCAGAAGCCCAATGGTGTTTCCTATTCTTTCCTTCATCCCCCATGCAGTCAAGGCAGCAGTGAAGCACCTGAATCTTCTTTGAAGCTTCATTAAAATTCTAGAGTACACACTTAGTATTGTCTTGGTTTGGGTTCAATCAAAAGCAGAGTCTGGGGCTTCCCTGGTGGCACAGTGGTTGAGAGTCTGCCTGCTAATGCAGGGGATGCGGGTTCGTGCCCCGGTCCGGGAAGATCCCACATGCTGCGGAGCGGCTGAGCCTATGAGCCATGGCCGCTGGGCCTGTGCGTCCGGAGCCTGTGCTCCGCAGCGGGAGAGGCCACAGCAGTGAGAGGCCCGCATACCGCAAGAAAAAAAAAAAGCAGAGTCTGATACACAGAAATAAACTCAAAATGGATTAAAGAACTAAATATAAGACCAGATACTATAAAACTCTTAGAGGAAAACATAGGCAGAACACTCTCTGACATAAATTGCAGCAATATCTTTTTTGATCTGTCTCCTAGAGTAATGGAAATAAAAACAAAAATAAACAAATGGGACCTAATTAAACTCAAAAGCTTTTGCACAGCAAAGGAAACCATAAAAAAAAATGAAAAGACAACCCACAGAATGGGAGAAAATATTTGCAAATGATGTAACCAACAAGAGATTAATCTCCAAAATTTACAAACAGCTCATGTGGCTCAATATCAAGAAAACAAACAACCCAATCAAAAAATGGGCAGAAGACCTAAACAGACATTTCTCCAAAGAATACATACAGATGGCCAACAGGCACATGAAAAGATGCTCAGCACAACTAATTATTAGAAAAATGCAAATCAAAACTACAGTGAAATATCACCTCACACCAGTCAGAATGGCCATCAACAAAAAGTGTACAAACAATAAATGTTGGAGTGGATGTGGAGAAAAGGGAACCCTCCTACACTGTTGGTGGAAAGACAAATTGGTACAGTCACTATGGAGAACGATATGGAGGTTCCTCAAAAAACTAAAATAGATCTATCAGATGATCCAGCAATCCCACTCCTGGGCATATATCTGGAGAAAAACATGGTTTGAAAGGATACATGCACCCCAATGTTCACTGCAGCACTGTATACAATAGCCAAGACATGGAAGCAACCTAAATGTCCATCAACAGAGGAATGGATAAAGAAGATGTGATACATATGTATACAATGGAATATTACTCAGCCGTTTAAAAGAATGAAATAATGCCATTTGCAGCAACATAGATGGACCTAGAGATTGTCATACTAAGTGAAGTAGGTCAGACAGAGAAAGACAAATATCATATATCACTTACATGTGGAATCTAAAAAAAAAAATGATAAAATGAACTTATTTACAAAACAGAAACAGACTCACAGACTTAGAGAATGAATTTATCGTTACCAGGGAGGAAGCGTCAGGGGGTGGGGGGCAGAGGGGAGGGATAGGCTGGGAGTTTGGAACTGACATGTACACACTGTTATATTTAAAACAGATAACCAACAAGGACCTACTGTATAGCACAGGGAACTCTGCTCAATATTCTGTAATAACCTACATGGGAAAAGAATTTTAAAAAGAAGAAATACCTGTATATATATAACTGAACCACTTTGCTGTATACTGAAACTAACACAACATTGTTAATCAACTATACTCCAATATAAAATTAAAATTTAAAAAAGAAAAAAGCAGAGTGAGACAAGGCCTTGGGTACAAGTGATTTCTTGGGAGATGATTCCAAGAAGCAGGGGTGAGGAAACGAGGAGAGTAAAAAAAGAAAGAAGAAAAAAACCAGAATAAGTCTGTATACCAGGATCCCCACTCCGGGCAGTGAGGACTGGAACCAGTCAGGACCACTTGAGAAGCATACACAAAGCCCCCCAGAATTGTCCACCCAAAGGACAGGAGGCTGGAGCATTTATCAACTGCGTTCTGTCTCTCACTGTTTGAGGGTTGACCTTGGGGGTGTTAACGTCCCCACACTTTGGGGCTGCACATGCCTGGAGACTGAGCAGGCTCCTGCGGCATCAGAGAAAGCCCTGGGGAAGAGGGGAGAAAGACACACGGTGCACACATGAAGCATGGCATTATCAGCACAAGGTGAGTATGAACTTGCATGGAACTGTCCACTGCAGCTGCGGCTACAAACCGAGGTGGGCTGAGGAGAGATGACATTGGGAGCCAGAGGCATTTGCTACATACGTCATCCAGAAGAATTCTGGCCAAGTTCAGTGCTTTCTGGCTGCTGAAAGAACAAACAGGCCACCACTGTCATAATTTTCTTTCTTGTCTTCCTTCTCGAATATGGCAGTAACAATTATATGTTTAAAGCTTGTGGCATTTCTTCAGTGATCCAAACGCTGGGAACAAACTTGTGCATATTTCTTTGACAGAACTGAGGAGCTCAGCAGGCATGACGTTGACTCTGGATGTTTACTACTCTTTTTTTTTTTTTTAACATCTTTATTGGGGTATAATTGCTTTACAATGGTGTGTTAGTTTCTGCTTTATAACAAAGTGAATCAGTTATACATATACATATGTTCCCATATGTCTTCCCTCTTGCGTCTCCCTCCCTCCCACCCTCCCCATTCCACCCCTCTAGGTGGTCACAAAGCACCGAGCCGATATCCCTGTGCCATGCGGCTGCTTCCCACTAGCTATCTACCTTACTACGTTTGCTAGTGTGTATATGTCCATGACTCTCTCTCGCCCTGTCACAGCTCACCCTTCCCCCTCCCCATAACCTCAAGTCCGTTCTCTAGTAGGTCTGCGTCTTTATTCCTGCCTTACCCCTAGGTGCTTCATGACTTTTTTTTTCTTAAATTCCATATATATGTGTTAGCATACGGTATTTGTCTTTTTCTTTCTGACTTACTTCACTCTGTATGACAGACTCTAGGTCTATCTACCTCATTACAAATAGCTCAATTTCGTTTCTTTTTATGGCTGAGTAATATTCCATTGTATATATGTGCCACATCTTCTTTATCCATTCATCCGATGATGGGCATTTAGGTTGTTTCCATCTCTGGGCTATTTTAAATAGAGCTGCAATGAACATTTTGGTACATGACTCTTTTTGAATTTTGGTTTTCTCAGGGTATATGCCCAGTAGTGGGATTGCTGGGTCATATGGTAGTTCTATTTGTAGTTTTAAGGAACCTCCATACTGTTCTCCATAGCGGCTGAACCAATTCACATTCCCACCAGCAGTGCGAGAGTGTTCCCTTTTCTCCACACCCTCTCCAGCATTTATTGTTTCTAGATTTTTTGATGATGGCCATTCTGACTGGTGTGAGATGATATCTCATTGTAGTTTTGATTTGCATTTCTCTAATGATTAATGATGTTGAGCATCCTTTCATGTGTTTGTTGGCAGTCTGTATATCTTCTTTGGAGAAATGTCTATTTAGGTCTTCTGCCCATTTTTGGATTGGGTTGTTTGTTTTTTTGTTATTGAGCTGCATGAGCTGCTTGTAAATTTTGGAGATTAATCCTTTGTCGGTTGTTTCATTTGCAAATATTTTCTCCCATTCTGAGGGTTGTCTTTTGGTCTTGTTTATGGTGGATGTTTACTACTCTTAACAGCTCTCATAACTATGCTCACTATTCTTAAAAAAAAGGGGGGGGACTGAATATTCCTATTCTGGGTGGCTGATAAATGACATGTTTACCTCTTCTCCCCAAAATCCAAAACTTACAGAATAAAGTTTTTTTTTAACAATCTACTGCAATGCCAGAAGCAGAGGAGAGGTGCCACCTGCCAATCAAAACAAGGGGAAATTTCTGGAGACTATAAAGCCATCGAGAAAAGGCTGACTAAGACAATAGAGTAAGGCTTCTCCTCTGCTATTTGTCCTTATTTTCACTGCCACAGGAACAGCTGCAAACACAGTCACCTGTGCTGTGGGTACCGCAAAATCATATACAACACTTGAATCCCAAGCAATGAGACACAGAAGTCTTTTAGCTTTAGTAACTCTGAAGAGGGGTCTATTTCTATGTCATGATGGCTATTCTTGGCAGAAGACTAACAGGTATTGAGAATCTGTGGCTTCCAGAACACTTATTTCAGAAAGACATGTTAATATACCCTTTCAATGCAGTCTACATGGTCAAACCCCATGGCTCCCTCCCACAAGGCAGGAGATGTTCCAACAGAGAGCAGGGCCTGTGTACTAAAAGGTTCTCATAAAACTTGAGTTGCGTTGCTCTTCCTGTGTAATAACCCAAATGGTTATTACAAAGTAGCTTTTGCAACTTCCTCCTCCGTATTTTATCAGTGAGAGACTGTTGGAAGAACAAGGGTCAAAGACAAGTCGGCAGCTAGGAATTGGCTTTAAAGTTTGTAATGAAGCATGAAGTGCTGACCCTCCCATCTAGTCTCTCTGACCCAATACAGGAACTGAAAAGATTAGAAGCACAGAGCACCAGCATAAAGAGAAATCTGCCCCCTGCATAGAGTCATGAGCACAGATTTCCAAAGCTGGAATTCTGACGGAGGAGATTCCTGGACTTGGTGCTGGGCAGAGAAATGGGAGAGTCTCCAGGTAATTTAAAGGCCACAATGAGAGACAAGGAGCATTGTACAAGGATCCTAGCCATTGAGTGTTAAGCAGAATAATGGTTTCCCAAATGCCATTCACATCCTAATCCCCAGGACCTTACATGGAAAAAGGGAGTTTGCAGATACGAGTATGTTAAGGATTTGGAGATGGCGAGATTATCCTGGATTTTCCGGTGGCGTCCAATGTATTCACAGGGGAGGAGTCATCGGACTGAAAATAAGAAAACTAAATGAAAGTCTATGTACCGAAACGCTAAGGTCCAAAACCCAGAACTTTGGCAGTCAGATTTAAAACTACAAAAAGGAGATGGGGGATCCCTTTCTTGGAGTATTGACTAGCTTAAGACAAAAGAACTACAGATTCTCACACTTGGGTATCCCAGTGAAAAATCAGTGTCACCAAATCAATGTGACTCTGTGGTGAAGCCACTAAGCTACAAGTCCCAGTCACATAAATACCCAAAAGTGAAGTTTCCAGTTACCTTCATGCTTTAGTGGGACTGCACAACCAAAAATCAACAAATGTTTGAGAAAAGTTAAGAGACTAAAACATAATAACAGGAGTGGGAGAGGGCAATTTAGATGAAATAAACAATGTTAAGAAGAGTTTTTTTTTTTTAAGTAAACAGTTACTCTGAGAGATAAGAGATGTTTTATCACTGAAACAAGGCCAAAATAATATTTTATAAGGAGCTTTCAAAGATCACAAAAGAGCTCTTAAAATTAAAAAGTTTGAGAGCAGAAATGTTTTTTTAAATCAGTAAAAGGGTCAAAAGATAAAGTTCATGAAATCTCCCTGAAAGTAGAACAAAACAATAAAATAATGGATAACAGTCAAGTGAATATCTAAGAGTGCCAGAAAAAAAGAAAAAATAGAGAAGAGAGTGAAGAGAAACTTATCAAAGAAATAATACACGAAATTTTCTCAGAACATAAGGATATAAAACTCTATATTAAAAAGGCCCACAATCATAAATGAGAAAAATATGCCCAGAATCATCATGAAATTATCACTGTACTGGAATAAAAATGGCCATAAGATCTTCCACAGAGGGAAGTTAAATACAAAGGTTAGAAAATAAAATGATATCAGGCTTCTCAAGTGCAATATTAAAAACTAGAAAGAAATAAGTCAATGCTTTCAAAATTCTGTTAGAAAATTATTTCCAAATCAGAATTCTACACCCAAGCAGGATATGCATAACATAAAGTAACTATATACCCATGGAAAACCTTTCCTTCCATTAAATAAGAGCAACAGAAAAACAAATCTCAAAAAAAGGTATCTCTTCTGTACCATTTATCAGGAAACTACTGGAGAATGAATTCCATCAAAGCACAGGAGCAAGAAAGGAGAAAACTCAGGAATTAGGGTATAAGGAATCTAACACAAGGGTGCAGGCTTAGAAAATAGTACTTCTAGATTGGAGCAAGAGGATATAAGATTCCATAATGGATGAGTGGGAGGGGAGGCCTGACTGGTTACCTATTATTTTTTGACCATGAGGAAAATAATATTTAAAGAGATTCTACATTTGCTTTGGGGGGAGAATTAGTGATGAAACAAATAAAGCAAATCTTAAAACAAGGCAATTATAAACTGCGAGAAAACAAAAAAGTTGAATAACAAGGGAAATATAATCATAGTTTCTTCTTTGGCTCAACAGTGAAAATACTTATATAGTCATAATAAATACTCAGAA
The DNA here is from genome assembly GCF_039906515.1 of Pseudorca crassidens. NCBI lineage: Eukaryota > Metazoa > Chordata > Mammalia > Artiodactyla > Delphinidae > Pseudorca > Pseudorca crassidens. The sequence continues at coordinate 79,396,744 of NC_090297.1, forward strand.
CCTTAGTTCTCCCAGTTATAAAATGAATAAATAAATAATAGTACATACCCACTAGAATTATTGTGATGACAGAATTAATTCACGAATATAAGCACTTAAAGGTATGCCTGGCTCATATTAAGTATTCAGTAAATGTTAGCTGTGTTGTTAGCTACTTGTGAAGTAAATACTGAAAATTTATTTACCAAAAATTATGGTATAACTATATTGGGAGGATAGAGAGAAGTTCTTTTTTCTCGTATAATAATAAGTCAACAACCATATAAGCACATTATTTAGAAACCTGGGGGTAGATACCAGAAGAAATAGCCAAAAGAAATGAAAGTGGGTATCTTTGGAGAGTGGCAGCAAGGGAAAAATAGGTACTAAAGTTGTTTAGTATAATCTTTTTAATAATATTTGACTCTGAAAACTTTTTGCAGATTTTCATTATGAATAAAAACAATGAAGCAACAGAAATAAACAAGGAAAATGCTAAAACAAAAGTAAGAGTGGCCATATCTGACAATACACAATTCAAACTCAAAATTCAAGACATGTCAAAGACTATAATTATCAAGAATATAAAATTGTTGTGAACCATTATGTACCTAACAACATAATAAAACTGAAATAAAATAAAAGTAAAAATGAAAGGATAATTTGACAAATTCTCAATTATACAGAGAGGCTTTAACATACCTCACTCAGAAACTGACGGATGAAATGGAACAAAAATAAATTTATAAAATAGGATATTTGAATAATACATTTTAAAAGTGTGATTTAATACTTTTATATAAGAGACTTTCATAGCAACAGACAATACCTTCATTTCAAAAACTAATGAAACATTCATAAAAGTTGACTATATATTAAGTCCTCAAAGAAACTTTCATGGAATTTAAAATATAAAAGCCAAAATTTCTAACACATGATCCACAGTTAGAAAATTAATAAGAGGAAAGGGAAAAAAAGATGATCTGACTGGCAGTTTAAAACACCCTTTTAAATAACTACTGAGATTAAAAAGATAAACGGAGAACATATCTGAATGTACAAAAGAGAAAGAATGTATCTGAGAGAATAAAAAGGTAAATCCAAAAAAACACTGAAAAGTTTTTTAAAAGGAAGGAGTATTTTGTGCTGCTAGATATTAAAATGAACAAAAAACCTGTACAGTAAATAAAAAAGAATGGCCCTGAAACCCCATCAATACATCCAAGCATATACAAATATGGCACTTCAAATAAGTGTGGAAAGGATAAATTACTCAATAAATGGTGCGGAGATCACCGGTTAGCTATTTAGGAGGGAAAAAAAGTTGATTCTTACATTGTTATTCAACAAAAGAAATAAGTTTCACTTAGATTAAGAATTAAAAATTTTAGGAGAACTTACACACGGAAGGGGAGAGGGAGCACCTCCAAAGGGGGGCCTCTGGAGTGTGGAGTTCTGGTTTTGGAGCCATGTGGCTGACAGGGTCTTGGTGCTCTGGCCGGGTGTCATGCCTGTGCCTCTGAGGTGGGAGAGCTGAGTTCAGGATATTGGTCCACCAGAGACCTCCCGGCTCCGTGTAATATCAAACGGTGAAAGCTCTCCCAGAGATCTCTATCTCAACACTAAGACCCATCTCCACTCAACAACCAGCAAGCAACAGTGCTGGACACTCTATGCCAAACAACTAGCAAGACAGGAACACACCACTACCCATTAGCTGAGAGGCTTCCTAAAATCATAATAAGGCCACAGACACCCCAAAACACACCACTGGACACAGTCCTGCCCACCAGAAAGACAAGATCCAGCCTCATTCACCAGAACACAGGCACAAGTCCCCTCCACCAGGAAGCCTACACAACCCACTGAACAAACCTTAGCCACTGGGATCAGACACCAAAAACAACGGGAACTACGAACCTGCAGCCTGCAAAAAGGAGACCCCAAACACACTAAGTTAAGCAAAGTGAGAAGGCAGAGAAACACACAGCAGATGAAGGAGCAAGGTAAAAACCCACCAGACCAAAAAAATGAAGAGGAAATAGGCAGTCTACGTGAAAAAGAATTCGGAGTAATGAGAGTAAAGATGATCCAAAATCTTGGAAACAGAATGGAGAAAATACAAGAAATGTTTAACAAGGACCTAGAAGAACTACAGAGCAAACAAACAATGATAAACAGCACAATAAATGAAATTTAAAATTCTCTACAAGGAATCAATAGCAGAATAACTGAAGCAGAAGCACGGATAAGTGACCTGGAAGATAAAATAGTGGAAATAACTACCACAGACCAGAAAAAAGAAAAATGAATGAAAAGAATTGAGGACAGTCTCAGAGACCTCTGGGAGAAAATTAAACGCACCAACATTCGAATTATAGGGGTCCCAGAAGAAGAAGAGAAAAACAAAGGGACTGAGAAAATATTTGAAGAGATTATAGTTCAAAACTTCCCTAATATGGGAAAGGAAATAGTTAATCAAGTCCAGGAAGCACAGAGAGTCCCATACAGGATACATCCAAGGAGAAACATGCCAAGACACATATTAATCAAACTATCAAAAATTAAATACAAAGAAAAAATATTAAAAGCAGCAAGGGAAAAACAACAAATTACATATAAGGGAATCCTCATAAGGTTAACGGCTGATCTTTCAGCAGAAACTCTGCAAGCCAGAAGGGAGAGGCATGACATATTTAACATGATGAAAGGGAAAAACCTACAACCAAGATTACTCTACCCAGCAAGGATCTCATTCAGATTTGATGGAGAAATTAAAACCTTTACACACAAGCAATAGCTAACAGAATTCAGCACCACCAAACCAGCTTTACAACAAATGCTAAAGGAACTTCTCTAGGCAGGAAACACGAGAAGCAAAAGACCTACAATAACAAACCCCAAAAAATTAAGAAAATGGTAATAGGAGCATACATATCAATAATTACCTTAAATGTAAATGGATTAACTGCTCCAACCAAAAGACACAGACTGGCTGAATGGATATAAAAACAAGACCCGTATACATGCTGTCTACAAGAGACCCACTTCAAACCTAGGGACACATACACACTGAAAGTGGGGATGGAAAAAGATATCCATGCAAATGGAAATCGAAAGAAAGCTGGAAGAGCAATTCTCATATCAGACAAAATAGACTTTAAAATAAACACTATTAAAAGAGACAAAGAAGGACACTACATAATGATCAATCGATCAATCCAAGAAGAAGATATAACAATTGTAAATATTTGTGAACCCAAGATCGGCGCACCTCAATACATAAGGTAAATGCCATAAAAGGAGAAATCGACAGTAACACAACCATAGCAGGGGACTTTAACACCTCACTTTCACCAATGGAAAGATCATCCAAAATGAAAATAAATAAGGAAACACAAACTTTAAATGATACATTAAACACGAGGGACTTAATTGATATTTATAGGACATTCCATCCAAAAAAAACAGAATACACTTCCTTCTCAAGTGCTCATGGAACATTCTCCAGGATAGATCATATCCTGGGTCACATATCAAGCTCTGGTAAATTTAAGAAAAATGAAATGATATCAAGTATCTTTTCCAACCACAAGGCTATGAGACTAGATATCAATTACAGGGAAAAAGTCTGTAAAAAATACAAACACATGGAGGGTAAACAATACACGACTAAATAACCAAGAGATCACTGAAGAAATCAAAGAAGAAATCAAAAAATACCTAGAAACAAATGACACTGAAAACACAACTACCCAAAACCTACGGGATGCAGCAAAAGCAGTTCTAAGAGGGAAGTTTAAAGCAATACAATCCTACCTCAAGAAACTGGAGACATCTCAAATAAACAACCTAACCTTACACCTAAGGCAATTAGAGAAAGAAAAAAAAAAAAAAAAAACCCAAAGTTAGCAGAAGAAATCATAAAGATCAGATCAGAAATAAATGAAAAAGAAATGAAGGAAACAATAGCAAAGATCAATGAAACTAAAAGCTGGTTCTTTGAGAAGATTAACAAAATTGATAAACCATTAGCCAGACTCATCAGGAAAAAAAGGGAGAAGACTCAAATCAATAGAATTAGGAATGAAAAAGGAGGAGTAACAACTGACACTGCAGAAATACAAAGGATCGTGAGAGATTACTACAAGCAACTATATGCCAATAAAATGGACAACCTGGAAGAAATGGACAAACTCTTAGAAAAGCACAACCTTCTGAGACTGAACCATGAAGAAACAGAAAATATAAACAGACAATCACAAGCACTGAAATTGGGACTGTGATTAAAAATCATCTAACAGGGCTTCCCTGGTGGCGCAGTGGTTGAGAGTCCGCCTGCCGATGCAGGGGACACGGGTTCGTGCCCCGGTCCAGGAGGATCCCACATGCCGCGCAGCGGCTGGGCCCGTGGGCCATGGCCGCTGAGCCTGTGCGTCCGGAGCCTGTGCTCCGCAACGGGAGAGGCCACAACAGTGAGAGGCCCGCGTACCGAGAAAAAAATAAATAAATAAAATTAAAAATCATCTAACAAACAAAAGCCCACAACCAGATGGCTTCACAGGCAAATTCTATCAAACACTGAGAAAAGAGCTAACACCTGTCCTTCTCAACCTTTTCCAAAATATAGCAGAGGGAGGAACAAACTCATTCTACGAGGCCACCATCACCCTGATACCAAAACCAAAGACATCACAAAGAAAGAAAACTAGAGGCCAATATCACTGATGAACATAGATGTAAAAATCCTCAACAAAATACTAGCAAACAGATTCCAACAGCACATTAAGAGGATCATACACCATGATCAAGTGTGGTTTATCCCAGGAATGCAAGGATTCTTCATATATGCAAATCAGTCAATGTGATACACCATATTAACAAATTGAAGGAGAAAAAGCATATGATCATCTCAATAGATACGGAAAAAGCTTTCAACAAAATTCAACAACTATTTATGATAAAAACCCTCCAGAAAGTAGGCATAGAGGGAACTTACCTCAACACAACAAAGGCCATATATGACAAACACACAGCAAACATCGTTCTCAATGGTGAAAAAGTGAAAGCATTTCCTCTAAGATCAGGAACAAGACAAGGTTGTCCACTTTCACAACTAATATTCAACATAGTTTTGGAAGTTGTAACCAGAGCAATCAGAGAAGAAAAAGAAATAAAAGGAATACAAATCGGAAAAGAAGTAAAGCTGTCACTGTTTGAAGATGACAAAATACTATACATAGAGAATCCTAAAGATGCTACCAGAAAACTATAGAGCTAATCAATGAATTTGGTAAAGTAGCAGGATATAAAATTAATGCACAGAAATCTCTTTCATTCTTATACACTAATGATGAAAAATCTGAAATAGAAGTTAAGGAAACACTCACATTTACCACTGCAACAAAAAAGAGTAAAATACCTAGGAATAAATCTACCTAAGGAGACAAAAGACCTGTATGCAGAAAACTAGAAGACACTGATGAAAGAAATTAAAGATGATACAAACAGATGGTGAGATATACCATGTTATTGGATTGGAAGAACCAACATTGTGAAAATGACTAAACTACCCAAAGCAATCTACAGATTCAATGCAGGCCCTGTCAAATGACCAATGGCATTTTTCACAGAACTAGAACAAAAAATTTCACAGTTTGTATGGAAACACAAAAGAACCCAAATAGCCAAAGCAATCTTGAGAAAGAAAACTGGAGCTCGAGGAATCAGGTTCCCAGACTTCAGACTATACTCCAAAGTACAGTAATCAAGACAGTATGGTACTGGCAGGAAAAGAGAAATACAGATCAATGGAACAAGATAGAAATCCCAGAGATAAACCCACACACATATGGTTACCTTATTTTTGATAAAGGAGGCAAGAATATACAATGGAGAAAAGACAGCTTCTTTAATAAGTGGTGCTGGGAAAACTGGACAGCTACATGTAAAAGAATGAAATTAGAGCACTCCCTAACACCATACACAAAAATAAACTCAAAATGGATTAAAGACCTAAATGTAAGGCCAGACACTATCAAACTCTTAGAGGAAAACATAGGCAGAACACTCATGACCTAAATCACAGCAAGATCCTTTTTGACCCACCTCCTAGAGAAATGGAAATAAAAACAAAAATGAACAAATGGGACCTAATGAAACTTAAAAGCTTTTGCACAGCAAAGGAAGCCATAAAAAAGACAAAAAGAAAACTCTCAAAATGGGAGAAAATATTTGCAAATGAAGCAACTGACAAAGGATTAATCTCCAAAATTTACAAGCAGCTCATGCAGCTCAATATCAAAAAACCAAAGAACCCAATCCAAAAATGGGCAGAAGCCCTAAATAGACATTTCTCCAAAGAAGATATACAGATTGCCAACAAACACATGAAAGGATACTCCACATCACTAATCATTAGAGAAATGCAAATCAAAACTACAATGAGGTATCACCTCACACCAGTCAGAATGGCCATCATCAAAAAATCTAGAAACAATAAATGCTGGAGAGGGTGTGGAGAAAAGGGAACCGTCTTGCACTGTTGGTGGCAATATAAATTGATACAGCCACTATGGAGAACAGTATGGAGGTTCCTTAAAAAACTACAAATAGAACTACCATATGACCCAGCAATCTCACTACTGAGCATAAACCATAATTCAAAAGGAGTCATGTACCACAATATTCATTGCAGCTCTATTTACAATAGCCAGGACATGGAAGCAACCTAAGTGTCCATTGACAGATGAATGGATAAAGAAGATGTGGCACATATATACAATGGAATATTGCTCAGCCATAAAAAGGAACCAAATTGAGTTATTTGTAGTGAGGTGGATGGAACTAGAGTCTGTCATACAGAGTGAAGTTAAGTCAGAAAGAGAAAAACAAATACTGTATGCTAACACATACATACGGAATCTAAAAAAAAAGGTTCTGAAGCACTGATGGGAAGGACAGGAATAAAGACGCAGAGGTAGAGAATGGACTTGAGGACATGGGGAGGGGGAAGGGTAAGCTGGGACGAAGTGAGAGAGTGGCATGGACATATATACACTACCAAATGTAAAATAGATAGCTAGTGGGAAGCAGCCACATAGCACAGGGAGATCAGCTCGGTGCTTTGTGACCACCTAGAGAGGTGGGATAGGGAGGGTGGGAGGGAGGGAGATGTAAGAGGGAAGAGATATGGGAACATATGTATATGTATAGCTGATTCACTTTATTATAAAGCAGAAACCTACATACCATTGTAAAGCAATTATACTCCAATATAGATGTTTAAAAAAAAAAAAGTACCAGAGACAGTTGTGTATTGAGGTTAAGCTACTACCATTGGACCAGAAGATTTAATAACAATAATTAATTCCTTGTCATTATTTTTGTTAAGGCAGATGGTAAATTAATCTCAATGGGGTAAATTTTTGATTGGCAGGTAAAGGAATTGTAGGTAGAATTTTAGTTAATAAAGTGGGAGTTGATAAAGTCAAGAAGATGAGTGACATTGCAAAAATGTGTTTTTCACGTATTTGTGCTATTTTGTATAGTGTGCTCAGGGAAGTCCTCATTGATAATGAGACACCTGAATAGAGATCAGAAGGAAGTGAAGAAGCCATTGGCTTACATAAAGAAAGTTTCAGGCAGCATGTGCAGCAAGGTTTAAGATGACAAGGTGGCTTGGTATGTTTGAAAAATAGCAAAGAGGCCAGCATGTGATGAAGAGAATTAAGAAACAGTAGGTAAAATCAGAGTTAGCTAGGGCCTAGATCACGTAGGACCTTGAAGAAACTTTGGTTTTTACACTGAATGTGATCAGAAGCCACTGAAGTTTTTTGATCAGGGGAGAAAAATTATAGTGCATGTTTGAAAACCTCAGTGTAAAATTGGATTTGTTGTCAACTTTAATTCATGACACACCATCATCACTGCTACATGTGTGGTACTTTTTAATGTTATTTTTTTAAAATAAAAACTAAATACAGGGAATTCCCTTGTCCAGTGGTTAGGACTCCACACTTTCACTGCCGAGGACACGGGTCCAGTCGCTGGTCCGGGAACTAAGATTCCGCAAGCCACGCGAGGTGGGGTCAAAAAAAAAAACAAACCTAAATACATACACTTGAACTTACCATTCAACCCAAAACTTAACAACAACTTATATCTCCCTGTAATTCTTAATGGTAATTCTTTATTTGTCATTAACTATTTTCAGTAAATTGACTTATACTGTACTTCCCTGTCATTTTTATCTTTAATTTTAAAAAACAGTTCCTTAAGACTAAAATGTATTTGCAGATTTTATTTAAAAACTACATATATAAACATATAAATGTAGACAGAGCAGAATAATGGTGCATCCTTTCATTTACCTTCCACAATGATCAACTAATGTCGAATCTTGTTTCATAAATTTCCCCACTCAATCTCATTCCACTCACAGATTACTTTTTAGCCAATTTTATTTAAGTACAATTTGCATACAATAAAATCCACCACTTTAGCTGTGCATTTCTGTGAAGTTTTACAAGGCACACAATTTTGTAACCTCCTTTATTATCAAGTTATCAAGATACAGAATTTTCCCATCACACCAGAGAGTTCCCATGCTCCCTTTCATAGTCAATTCCCTATCCTTAGCCCCATTCCCGGGTAATGCTGTTCTCCACCCCTGTAGTTTTGCATTTGTGAGAATGTAATATAAATATAATCATACAATATGTAGTCTGTATATGAATCTGCTTCTTTTACTTAGTCTAGTGCTTTTGAGATTCATGTATGTTGCCAAAAATACCTGTATTTCTTTACTTTCTATTGCTGAGCAATATTCCATTGAGTAAATGTAGTATAGTTTGTTTATCCATTCACCAGCCAGTGAATATTTGTTTTCTTTTGTATTTTCCACTTTTTTGGCAATTGTTAATAAATATATCTACTCTTAAAAAAAAAAAATTTAGGAACTTCCCTGGCGGTCCAGTGGTTAAGACTCCATGCTCCCAGTGCAGGGGGCACAGGTTCAATCCCTGGTCAGGGAATTAAGATACCGCATGTCGCATAGTGTGGCCAAAGATTAAATAAACAAGTAAATTGGCTTGTTTGTTTAAAAAAAGAAGAATTAAAAATGTTAAATGAAATCATGTAAATTTTAACTATACATAATCTAGGAGTGATGGAAGGAGGGGGAACTTTCTGGCATAAAACCAAGGCATGAAAATTAAAACACCAATGATATGCCTTTTTTTGGCCAGGAAATGGACCTCTTACATTGCTGTTAGGAGTGAAAATTGGTACAACCTCTCTGAGTAGCATTTTGTTTGTAGATACCAGAAATCTTAAAAATATATATGCCCTTACAAATATGTATGCCCTTTAATCAAGATATTAAACTCTAGGAAATTGTTATAGGGAAATAATTATGAATGTGTAAAAAGACCTGACCATAAGAATATTCATCACAATACTCTTAGGGGAAAATTGGCAACAATCCAAATAGGTACCAATGGTAAATTAGTGAAACAAATGATGATACAATTAGACTACAATGCAGCTATTCACAATGACAGGATCAAAGTATTAGCTCACACAGAAAGATATATTGGTAATGGAAACAAAAAGATTACGAAAGAATATATACTATCATTCATAATTTGTACCATCTACTCTGATCACGTGTATGGCAAGCATCTATCACATAACAGGCTCTCAATAAATGTTAAGTGCGTGAACTATAAAATGTAATTGCATATATTATATATATAATCTCACAGAAATATTAATTACAAATATTAATTATACAATACAAAACTTTATACATTTTAATATTAATGATGTGTAAGATAAATTTTAATAACATAGGAAAATATGTAATATGTCATATTATTAAACAAAAACACAGAAAACAAATAAATTTAGTGAATATGCATAAAAAACAGACTGAAAGAAAAGACTGATTTATTTGGGTAAGAGAATTATCATTGATTTTATTTTTCTTCTTTCTATCTTTCTATATTTTACAATTTTTTGGGCAAAGAACATTTTGTAATGGCAAAGAAAATATTTTGAGCAAGGTTTACGTTCAGGAATACTATGCATTTATTTTAAATTATATTTTAGAAGAATACCCAGTGTGAGAAAATATTCACAGTATATTATTAAAATAATATGCTGGAAATACTATATTCAGCATGATTCCAATTATGCTTATACATACATACACATACAAAGGAAAGAAACCATAAAGTTATATTAAAATCTTAAGGGCTTTCTTTCTGGGTAGTAAAACTGTTTTCACTTCTTCCTCGTAATTTTCTGTATTTTTTAAATTTACAAAAGGAATATCTCTCTTTTGTAATCAGGAGAAAGGGCAGCAGGAAAAGGGAGGAAGAGATGTTTATGCTTTTAAGAAATGGAAAATATATAGGTGGGGTGAAGGTCAAGCCATCAATCCTAACAGATTCTCTCAGCTTCATGGCAATTGGTTCTCAACGATAAACTTATTTTTCCCTCAAGTGCATATTTTCTACAACTATTTATGCTTATGCTTCTGAACACTATTAAAATATTAATGTATTCTTCTCATGTTGTCCTCTCATGTTGCCCACTCTCTATCTGAGCAATAAATCTATACTTTTCCAACCTCTGAAAGAGTGAGGAAACTTGCCCAAGGTGACACAACTCCTTACTGGTGGCAGTAGGACCAGAACACAATAGCCCTGGCTCCTAGGCCTGGATTATCCTCTTGGGAAACAAGTTCCTAAAATCCATTAAACAGTTTTGAAATGTTTGTTCTTTACGTACTCTCCTTCAAATCAGCAACAAGCAAAATTCTGACCACTTCTATTATGGATCCAATCCCAAACAGCCTCAAGGCCTCCTGTCTTGTGGAGAGAGAAGATACACTCAGATCATTAAGCAAACATTAGTGTGGACCACAATACTAGGTACCTAAGGAATATTTAATAACTACTTTTCATTGGATTGTTATCCTACTTCACTGATGGGAGGAAGCGTGCAAGATGAATTGCAGAACCAGGAAAATCTAGTTGGGCTATCACCTACATGGGGTCTCCCTATCCACGTTTAAAGTTCCCTGGAATCCAATAAAGCTTCTACCAGCATCAGGAGGCTGGAACACTTAGGCAGAAACACCAACCATTCACACATATGCAAAGAAATATGCACACTTCACACACACACACACAGCATTCTGCCAAGGCCCCTCCTCACAAAAAAAAACAAGAAACAAAACAAAATCTATTTCAGCAATCTGTCAAATCCATAAATGGGTTGTTATCTAATAACTCATAATAGGTCCTAAAACACATCAGCTCAGTCTTTCAAATGGTAAATTTCCATGAACTATTAATGAAACATTGCCCTATTTTTAAAAATTCCTCAAGTCTAGCATTTGAAATCTAATCCAGTTCAGAACTCTTTAAACATCAAATTGAACCTCTCATTCACAGTAGACACGATGTCCAGAAAGCATCATTAGCCCTAAGTTAGTTAATGAAATGTTTGCTGCTGTTTCTTCCCATCATAATAAGAAATACTACACAATATGGGGTGATTAAAAGTCCATAGGCCATATAAACCTCATGAATACACCTCTCTCCATTGCTTTAAGTATCAATCATATATAGAAAACTAATACTGTGACTTAATATTCTTTTAACTTGGCCAAAAACCTCTCCCAATCATCACATACACAAAAAAGCAGTAAAAACTAATTAACTTCTTTGCAAGTTAGTGCATAATTTACATCTCTGTATGTGTATTTAGGCCATTTTAATCTCATCCAAAAGAAGGAAGAACAGAGGCCTTGAGGGTCTCTCTCGCTGTGGCTTCTACTACCATACTCCTAATCATGCTACAAAGAGAAAATAAGCAATTTCTTAAAATAAAGAACTCCACTGTAAGGTTTTTAATCCATCATTAATTTCCTCTTTCCTCATAAGACAGAGTTTCACATTTTAGAATTTAAGAGTGCTGAGATAAATATCCTTTTATGTTTTAAGGAAAACAGATTAACTTGAGGAAATCATGGCTTTTTGTTAGAAAGATAAAAAATAGTACATCAAGGAAAATTATACTAATTGAAGGCTTTCTAAATAAAGCATGATTATTGAGCAATACTAAATTGGTTGTCTTCTGTGTCAAATTAATCTCTTCATTATGTGGAACCAGGCTGGCTATTTTATGTTTCAATCCATCTTTAAGAGCAGCATTTGATTAATCAAGATAATGATGACAGTTTTTAGCTAGTGACAAATGATACATTTATTCAGGCCCTTTTTCAGATGATCCAAGCTACTGTGAGCAAAAGAAAAAGAAACGTCAATTTGGAAGATTAAATTAGTACACCAAGTTTAAACTCTTCACTTAGTCTAGCAAATGAGATCAGAAGTAAGGATTAGTTAATGAGTAAATCTCCACCATAAAAAAGAATTATCATCTAATATACGGCATGTAAACTCTTCCGGATTATTTTATGTTAAGGAACATATAAAAAGTTGTATATTTGGGCTAATTTAAAGTTGATGGATTTCAAAACAATGTGACAAAACACTTAATTTCAACTAAGCTACTGGCAAGTTACCATTACTAAAATCAGAACTGTTTTAAAAGACCCCTTTTGAAAGTAACTGTTAATACAGAATGAGAGGGCAACTCATCGGTCCTCTTCACTAAAGGTAACTATGTAACTAGTGTGGATAGTTGAATCTATCCATTTATAGCAATAGCTCTAATACAGGGGTTGGCAAACTACAGCCCAGCCCACAAGCCAAATCCAGTCTGCCACCTGTTCTTGTAAATAAAGTTTTATTGGAACACAGTTCCATAGTTCATTTATGTGTTGTCTATTGCTACTTTCACACTACAATGGAAGAGGTGAGTGGTTGCAACTGAGATCATATGGCCCACAAAACCTAAAATATTTAATCTATGGCCCTTTACTGAAACTTTGCTGACCCCTGCTCTAATATACTGGTTTTCAAATTTTTAGCAGTAGAATCCTTTCAAACAAAATCTTATTTTAAAAAAAAATCTGAAAGCAATATTTTCAGCATACATTATTTTATAAATTAAAATGTAGAACATTTACTTAATATGAACTCAATCAATGATTACAAACAGCAGTTTTGTTGAACACAAAATAGAAATCAGGAGTGGTAGATGACAGCTACAGTCAGCTGTTAGTTGTAGAGTATCTTGAGTTTGCAAGGGAGCTTTAAAAAGAACTGTTACTATTTGCAACCACTTAAATGTGTGAATCAATTCTCTGCAACCAAAACAAAATAAAAAAACAGGGATACTGACAACTAACAGATGAAAGAAGTTTATTCCAAGAAACTGTACAAGTTAACCTGGCAGCCCAAGTGAACACACTGATCTCTAAGGTTTTAAAATTTAGCACCTAGCATTTTTGTTAGGTGTGCTTTTTATTTCCATTTTGAAAACAAATTCTTTTTAATGTAAAGAAATTTTTAGCTTGCCATGAGGGTTAACTGTATATATATAAAGTACATAAAACTGCCTGCTAAATACTCCTTCCCTACTTCTTATGAAAAATGTTTTCCCCAAATTTCAAACATGTGATCTTAGTAAGAGCTTCCATGGTCCCTGATAATACCACCTTCCCAGCCACAGAGATTGACCCACGCCAATCCAATCATAGCCTATTCCCAGAATTCTTTAGGCATCAGGGGCAAGACATTTCCACTAACTCATTGATGCTAAGGAAGAAAGATATGAGGCCTGAATGTTGCCAGATATGGTACTTTGCGGTCTTGTAGAAGAAATGGAGAAACAGAGGTTTAAAAATGGAAAGTCTTAGTGACACTGACGACTATGGTTCCAGTAATCCTTAAGACATAGATACATCCCTGTCCTCTCTGCGGTTTGATTATAAAAGCCAATAAATTCCCTCCCTTTTTGTCTGAGGTAGTGTGAGCTAGGTTTGAGTTGAGTATCCTAACTGATACACACACACACATGCATAAATGTTTTCGCTGCAAATGTATGGGTGAAAGTCTGGAAGGATACTTATGATAATGGATTTTCGTCATTCTTTCTGGCTACCCATTCCATGAACTCCTTTTCTAAATTTCTGTAATCCTCCCATTCTTTATAAGTCTTAGTGAAAAGTCAGTTGCAATGGTTCAAGTACTTTATTATTAGAGCTTCACCTAGGGAAGTGGTAAGATAGACCCAAAGAATGGGATAGATTTGTGAGCATAGTGAGAGGTAAATTTGCCAGAGTTTGATGTCTGAATGGACATGGGAGAGGATGTAATGAAAGCTGTCAAGGAAAACTTCCAAGTTTCTTGCTTCGGTAACTAAATGGTGATGCCATCATCTAAGACAGAATGAAGAAATGGGCAATTCCAGTTGGTCTTTAGTTAAGTTCTGAGTACCTATGAGACTTGTAGATAGAGTTGGAAATGGCATTCACAGACTACATGTAGAGCAGAAACGTAGGTGTACGAATCATCAGCATAAGATGATGCTAACTGAAATCATGAGATTGAAGAAGATCATCCAGGGAGAATATGAATGTGAGAAGAGCAGTGAAAAGAAAAAAATGGAATCCAGGGGAATATGTTAGGGACAGGCAAAGAAAATAAAAAGGATCTCACAGAAGAAATGGAGAGACAGCAGTCAGAGAGATTGAAGGAAAACAATAATATGCATTACATAGAAGCCAGAGGCATACAGGACATCAAAAAGGAGAACTTGGCCAACTACATAAAATTTGACAGAAAGATCAGATAAGAATGAAAAATGTCTGTTGATTTTGCGATTCGAATGTACCCACAAAGTACATAGTAAGGGTATTTCTGGGAGTGCTAGTCTGGAAACAGTCCCTTTTAAAAAAACGTATTTAGGGATCTAGAATTTAAATGTATATAATGGAATCAAGAATACAATGTCAATACAATAAAAGTCTGTTCTGACTTGACCTGCCTGTCATTTTTCAAGTGATTAAGTTCTGATTCTGGATTAGGAAGGCAATATTTTACATCTCTGTAGGCTCAGAAGCCATGGACCATGTTTCTTCACACAGCTGAAGGAATTACAGATGATCTACTCTTGAATATATATACACACTCTCTCCTCTGTTTTTATTACATTTTAAATAAGACTTTAAAAATGTTAACTTATCAGAAATACACTAGAGGAAAAAGAAACAGCATGGATGTAACCTCCTACTAATGAGGCACTAATGCATAATTATTAATAATACACGTACTTCTCTCTATAGACGAATATTTATAAACACTGAAACAGTCTAGTTTGCAGTGAACTCTCATGTACAGATTGTTTTTCTCTTGTGGTTTGTCCCTTTTTTCTTATTGTGGTAATATTTAATGAATTTCACGGGCTCTGCTCATTTTCTGAAAATACTGAATGAACCTGTATACATATGTGCTGCCTTCAATGAGTATATAAAGATATTAAGCTACATTAAACACACTACCATCAGTAAAAGTAGTCAGTTACCTCTATTTTAAATACTTAGCATTAAGCTAAAACATAATATGTTAAAACAAAATCGGTTGAATTAAGTAATTCCAACGTATGGAGTGTAGAGAGAAGATCAGAAGAATACAATTAAAGTAATTCAGATTAAACACTGATAAGGCTTGAGGAAGCCCATTAAATAGAATCCTTTTCTCAGCCCTAGTTCTGAACCAACTGAGAGCCAAACAAGAGATAGAGATCAGAATATCAGTATTACCAACAAAGGCCAGTCCAAGTCAAAGGACATGGCTTAGGTGTGTGTCAGCAGTGGATGGAAGTAACTTCCTTCACTCTGTCCCATGCAGTGCTGAAATGCAGGCCTATCTGGCTATTAGGAAGATCAAGCGCTGAAGGAAACTATTCTCCAAAGACCACATCGTGTAAATGCTGTCATTTGTTCATCGAATTTCTATTTCAGAAAATTCACATGGAAAATCGTACAGTGCAGAATGTAATCTGAGGAATGTTTTTGCTCAGTGTTAACCTTCCTTAGTCGGCAGCTGAATTTTAATTCAAGAAATTATGATTCTGGACTCAAGCCCCATCCCTACAAATGAATCTATAGAGTCATAGTCAATGCATATCTGTAGACTTATGATTATATCTTGACAAGTAGAACCAAAGAGAAATGAAGTATATAGCTATGTGTTTATACCCACCCTGCAGTTGAGAGAAAGCAAAACAGACATGACTGAAGTCAGTTAATAATTATTTGTATTATTAGGGGGGATGGAAGTTACCTACTGCTCAACTCTTTAGTTTCCATGGGGAGGAATTTTTCTCTTTCCCCACCCCTTTCTCCAACCCACAGAGGTACCATGAGTTACCTATACAGTGATTGTGGGAGAGGAATTGAGCATACAAAGGCTAACCGCTTTTTCTCACTGTATGTGTGTATGTGTTTATATGCGTGTGCATATGTTCAACTGCTTATAGGAAGCACACATTGTGCATTGTATGAACAGCATTAATCACTCATTCAACAAGCCTTTACTGAGTAACTACTATATTCCAAACAGTAGACTAAGCCATAGAGATACAAAAATGAGCAATTAAAATTCCTGAATCCTAAGAAATAATGCCCCCTAAAAAAAGTTCAAAGATATAATGTACCAAATTTTATTCAAGAAATAATGCTACCAATAATCCAAATATATAAGAGAATTTGTGAAAAAAGTAGCTTGTCAGACTAGAAAGGTGTAAAGTTGGACCACTAAATAAGGAGTATTGAAATATACAGGTAGCCATCTGAAAAAAAGCAAACTTTTATCCATACCTCACACCTTAAACCAAATTAAATTCCAAATAGATCAAAGATTTTCTAAATGTACAAAAATAAAATCTCAGAAGTTCTAGAAGAAGACACGGGGAAATTTTTTATAATCTTAGAATAGGGAAGGTCTTTCTAATTATGACTCAAAACCTGAAGGCTCTGTTCTCATCTGAGGTTTGACTAGGGAAGGATCTGCTTGCAAACTCCCTCATGTGGTTAGCAGAATTCATGGCATCTTACTTTTTCAACACCAGCATCAGAGAGAGCAAGTCTCTGCTGCTTCTAGTCTCTGACCTCTAGACTGCCTTTTTTTTTTTTTTTTTTTTGCGGTAGGTAGGCCTCTCACTGTTGTGGCCTCTCCCGTTGTCGAGCACAGGCTCCGGATGCGCAGGCCCAGCAGCCATGGCTCACGGGCCCAGCCGCTCCGCGGCATGTGGGATCCTCCCAGACCGGGGCACGAACCCACGTCCCCTGCATCGGCAGGCGGACTCCCAACCACTGCGCCACCAGGGAAGCCCTCTAGACTGCCTTTTAAAGGAATCACCTGATTAGGTCAGGCCCACCCAAAGGGATAATCTCCCTTTTGATTAACTTAAAGTCAAGTAGTTACTAACTTTAACTAGATCTGCAAAATCACTTCACTTAAGACATATTCTCTTGGTTAAAAGCAAGTCACAGGTTCTTCCCTCATTCAAGAAGAGGGAATTATACAAGGGCATCACTCAATAAGATCACCTTAGGGTGTGTGCCATATCTCCCTAACATATAAAGAGTTCCAAGAAGTCTATTTTTAAAAATCTAGTAGAAAAACTGGCAAAGAAGAGCCTCCGGGAAGATGGCGGAAGAGTAAGACACAGAGATCACCTTCCTCCCCACAGATACACCAGAAATACATCTACACGTGGAACAACTCCTACAGAACACCTACTGAACGCTGGCAGAAGACCTCAGACCTCCCAAAAGGCAAGAAACCCCCCACGTACCTGGGTAGGGCAAAAGAAAAAAGAATAAACAGAGACAAAAGGATAGGGACGGGACCTGCACCAGTGGGAGGGAGCTGTGAAGGAGGAAAGATTTCCACACACTAGGAAGCCCCTTCGCGGGTGGAGACTGCGGGTGGCGGAGGGGGGAAGCTTCGGAGCCGCGGAGGAGAGCACAGCAACAGGGGTGCGAAGGAAAAAGCAGAGAGATTCCCGGACAGAGGATCGGTGCCGACCGGCACTCACCAGACCGAGAGGCTTGTCTGCTCACCTGCCAGGGTGGGCGGGGCTGGGAGCTGAGGCTCGGGCTTCAGTCGGAGCGCCGGGAGAGGACTGAGGTTGGCGGCGTGAGCACAGCCTGCCGGGGGTTGGTGCGCCGCAGCTAGCCGGGAGGGAGTCCGGGGAAAAGTCTGGACCTGCCAAAGAGGCAAGAGACTTTTTCTTCCCTCTTTGTTTCCTGGTGCGCGAGGAGAGGGGATTAACAGCGCTGCTTAAAGGAGCTCCAGAGACAGGCGCGAGCCGCGGCTAAAAGCGCAGACCCCAGAGATGGGCGGGAGACGCTAAGGCTGCTGCTGCTGCCACCAAGAAGCCTGTGTGCGAGCACAGGTCACTATCCACACTCTCCTTCCGGGGAGCCTGTGCAGCCCGCCACTGCCAGGGTCCCGGGATCCAGGGACAACTCCCCCGGAAGAACGCACGACGCGCCTCAGGCTGGTTCAACGTCACGCCGCCTCTGCCGCCGCAGGCCCGCCCCGCACGCAGTGCCCCTCCCTCCCCCCCGGTCTGAGTGCGCCAGAGCCCCCGAATCAGTGGCTCCTTTAACCCCGTCCTGTCTGAGCGAAGAACAGATGCCCTCCAGCGACCTACACGCAGAGGCGGGGCCAAATCCAAAGCTGAGCCCCTGTGAGCTGTGAGAACACAGAAGAGAAAGGGAAATCTCTCCCAGCAGCCTCAGAAGCAGCGGATTAAAGCTCCACAATCAACTTGATGTACCCTGCATCTGTGGAATACATGAATACAATGAATCATCCCAAACTGAGGAGGTGGACTTTGAGAGGAAGATTTATGACTTTTTCCCCTTTTCCTCTTTTTGTGAGTGTGTATGTTTATGCTTCTGTGTGAGATTTTGTCTGTATAGCTTTGCTTCCACCATTTGTCCTAGGGTTCTATCTGTCCGTTTTTTTGTTGTTTTTTTCTTAATTTTTTTTCTTTTTTTTCTCTTAATAATTATTTTTTATTTAAATAACTTTATTATATTTTATCTTACTTTATTTCACTTTATCTTCTTTCTTTCGTTTTTTCCTTCCCTCCTTCCTTCCTCCCTCCCTCTCTCCCTCCCTTCTTTCTTTCTTTCTTTCTTTCTTTCTTTCCTTCTTTCTTTCTTCTTCTACTAATTCTTTCTTTCTACTTTTTCTCCCTTTTATTCTGAGCCGTGTGGATGAAAGGCTCTTGGTTCTACAGCCACCAGTCAGTGCTGTGCCTCTGAGGTGGGAGAGCCAACTTCAGGACACTGGTCTACAAGAGACCTCCCAGCTCCACGTAATATCAAATGGCGAAAATCTCCCAGAGATCTCCATCTCAACACCAGCACCCAGCTTCACTCAACGACCAGCAAGCTACAGTGCTGGACATCCTATGTCAAACAACTAGCAAGACAGGAACACAACCACACCCATTAGCAGAGAGGCTGCCTAAAATCATAATAAGTCCACAGACACCCCAAAACACATCACCAGATGTGGACATGCCCACCAGAAAGACAAGATCCACCCTCATCCACCAGAACACAGGCACTAGTCCCCTCCACCAGGAAACCTACACAACCCACTGAACCAACCTTAGCCACTGGGGACAGACACCAAAAACAATGGGAACTACGAACCTGCAGCCTGCAAAAAGGAGACCCCAAACATAGTAAGATAAGCAAAATGAGAAGACAGAAAACCACACAGCAGATGAAGGAGCAAGATAAAAACCCACCAGACCTAACAAATGAAGAGGAAATAGGCAGTCTACCTGAAAAAGAATTCAGAATAATGATAGTAAAGATGATCCAGAATCTTGGAAATAGAATAGACAAAATGCAAGAAACATGTAACAAGGACCTAGAAGAACTAAAGATGAAACAAACAACGATGAACAACACAATAAATGACATTAAAAATACTCTAGATGGGATCAATAGTAAAATAACTGAGGCCGAAGAACGGATAAGTGACCTGGAAGATAAAATAGTGGAAATAAGTACTCCAGAGCAGAATAAAGAAAAAAGAATGAAAAGAACTGAGGACAGTCTCAGAGACCTCTGGGACAACATTAAAGGCACCAACATTCGAATTATAGGGGTTCCAGAAGAAGAAGAGAAAAAGAACAGGACTGAGAAAATATTTGAAGAAATTATAGTTGAAAACGTCCCTAATATGGGAAAGGAAATAGTTAATCAAGTCCAGGAAGCACAGAGAGTCCCGTACAGGATAATTCTAAGAAGAAATACGCCAAGACACATATTAATCAAACTGTCAAAAATTAAATACAAAGAAAACATATTAAAAGCAGCAAGGGAAAAACAACAAATAACACACAAGGGAATCCCCATAAGGTTAACAGCTGATCTTTCAGCAGAAACTCTGCAAGCCAGAAGGGACTGGCAGGACATATTTAAAGTGATGAAGAAGAAAAAACTGCAACCAAGATTACTCTACCCAGCAAGGATCTCGTTCAAATTTGATGGAGAAATTAAAACCTTTACAGACGAGCAAAAGCTGAGAGAGTTCAGCACCACCAAACCAGCTTTACAACAACTGCTAAAGGAACTTCTCTAGGCAAGAAACAGAAGAGAAGGAAAAGAACTACAATAATGAACCCAACACAATTAAGAAAATGGGAATAGGAACATACATATCGATAATTACCTTAAATGTAAATGGACTCAATGCTCTCACCAAAAGACACAAATTGGCTGAATGGATACAAAAACAAGACCCATATATTTGCTGTCTACAAGAGACCCACTTCAGACCTAGAGACACATACAGACTGAAAGTAAGGGGATGGAAAAAGATATTTCATGCAAATGGAAACCAAAAGAAAGCTGGAATAGCAATTCTCATATCAGACAAAATAGACTTTAAATTAAAGACTATTAGAAGAGACAAAGAAGGACACTACATAATGATCAAGGGATCGATCCAAGAAGAAGATATAACAATTGTAAATATGCACCCAACATAGGAGCACCTCAATACATAAGGCAAATACTAACAGCCATAAAAGGGGAAATCGACAGTAACACATTCATAGTAGGGGACTTAAACACCCCACTTTCACCAGTGGAAAGATCATCCAAAATGAAAATAACTAAGGAAACACAAGCTTTAAATGATACATTAAACAAGATAGACTTAATTGATATTTATAGGACATTCCATCCAAAAACAACAGAATACACATTTTTCTCAAGTGCTCGTGGAACATTCTCCAGGATAGATCATATCTTGGGTCACAAATCAAGCCTTGGTAAATTTAAGAAAATTGAAATTGTATCAAGTATCTTTTCTGACCGCAACGCTATGAGACTAGATATCAATTACAGGCAAAGATCTATAAAAAATACAAACACCTGGAGGCTAAACAATACACTACTTAATAACGAAGTGATCACTGAAGAAATCAAAGAGGAAATAAAAAAAATACCTAGAAACAAATGACAATGGAGACACAACGACCCATAATCTATGGGATGCAGCAAAAGCAGTACTAAGACGGAAATTTATAGCAATAAAATCCTACCTTAAGAAACAGGAAACATCTCGAATAAACAACCTAATCTTGCACCTAAATCAATTAGAGAAAGAAGAACAAAAACACCCCAAAGCTAGCAGAAGGAAAGAAATCATAAAAATCAAATCAGAAATAAATGAAAAAGAAATGAAGGAAACCATAGCAAAGATCAATAAAACTAAAAGCTGGTACTTTGAGAAGATAAGCAAAATTGATAAACCATTAGCCAGACTCATCAAGAAAAAAAGGGAGAAGACTCAAATCAATAGAATTAGAAATGAGAAAGGAGAAGTAACAACTGACACTGCAGAAATACAAAAGATCATGAGAGATTACTACAAGCAACTCTATGCCAATAAAATGGACAATCTGGAAGAAATGGACAAATTCTTAGAAATGCACAACCTTCCAAGACTGATCCAGGAAGAAATAGAAAATATGAACAGACCAATCACAAGCACTGAAATTGAAACTGTGATTAAAAATCTTCCAACAAACAAAAGCCCAGGACCAGATGGCTTCACAGGTGAATTCTATCAAACATTTAGAAAAGAGCTAACACCTATCCTCAAACTCTTCCAAAATATAGCAGAGGGAGGAACACTCCCAAATTCATTCTACGAGGCCACCATCACCTTGATACCAAAACCAGACAAGGATGTCACAAAGAAAGAAAACTACAGGCCAATATCACTGATGAACATAGATGCAAAAATCCTCAACAAAATACTAGCTAACAGAATCCAACAGCACATTAAAAGGATCATACACCATGATCAAGTGGGGTTTATTCCAGGAATGCAAGGATTCTTCAATATACACAAATCAATCAATGTGATAAACCATATTAACAAACTGAAGGAGAAAAACCATATGATCATCTCAACAGATGCAGAGAAAGGTTTCGACAAAATTCAACACCCATTTATGATAAAAACCCTGCAGAAAGTAGGCATAGAGGGAACTTTCCTCAACAAAATTAAGGCCATATATGACAAACCCACAGCCAACATCATCCTCAATGGTGAGAAACTGAAAGCATTTCCACTAAGATCAGGAGCAAGACAAGGTTGCCCACTCTCACCACTCTTATTCAACATAGTTTTGGAAGTTGTAACCAGAGCAATCAGAGAAGAAAAGGAAATAAAAGGAATCCAAATCGGAAAAGAAGAAGTAAAGCTGTCACTGTTTGCAGATGACATGATACTATACATAGAGAATCCTAAAGATGCTACCAGAAAACTACTAGAGCTAATCAATGAATTTGGTAAAGTAGCAGGATACAAAATTAATGCACAGAAATCTCTGGCATTCCTATACACTAATGATGAAACATCTGAAAGTGAAATCAAGAAAACATTCCCACTTACCATTGCAACAAAAAGAATAAAATATCTAGGAATAAACCTACCTAAGGAGACTAAAGACCTGTATGCAGAAAATTATAAGACAATGATGAAAGAAATTAAAGATGATACAAATAGATGGAGAGATATACCATGTCCTTGGAGTGGAAGAATCAACATTGTGAAAATGACTCTACCACCCAAAGCAATCTACAGATTCAATGCAATCCCTATCAAATTACCACTGGCATTTTTCACAGGACTAGAACAAAAAATTTCACAGTTTGTATGGAAACACAGAAGACCCCAAATAGCCAAAGCAATCTTGAGAACGAAAAACGGAGCTGGAGGAATCAGGCTCCCTGACTTCAGACTATACTACAAAGCTACAGTAATCAAGACAGTATGGTACTGGCACAAAAACAGAAAGAACAATGGAACAGGATAGAAAGCCCAGAGATAAACCCATGCACATATCGTCACCTTATCTTTGATAAAGGAGGCAGGAATGTACAGTGGAGAAAGGACAGCCTCTTCAATAAGTGGTGCTGGGAAAACTAGTCAGGTACATGTAAATGTATGGGATTAGATCACTCCCTAACACCATACACAAAAATAAACTCAAAATGGATTAAAGACCTAAATGTAAGGCCAGAAACTATCAAACTCTTAGAGGAAAATGTAGGCAGAACACTCTATGACATAAATCACAGCAAGATCCTTTTTGACCCACCTCCTAGGGAAACGGAAATAAACAAATGGGACCTAATGAAACTTAAAAGCTTTTGCACAGCAAAGGAAACCATAAACAAGACCAAAAGACAACCCTCAGAATGGGAGAAAATATTTGCAAATGAAGCAACTGACAAAGGATTAATCTCCAAAAATTATAAGCAGCTCATGTAGCTCAATAACAAAAAAGCAAACAATCCAATCCAATAATGGGCAGAAGACCTAAATAGACATTTCTCCAAAGAAGATATACAGACTGCCAACAAACACATGAAAGAATGCTCAACATCATTAATCATTAGAGAAATGCAAATCAAAACTACAATGAGATATCATCTCACACCAGTCAGAATGGCCATCATCAAAAAATCTAGAAACAATAAATGCTGGAGAGGGTGTGGAGAAAAGGGAACCCTCTTGCACTGTTGGTGGGAATGTAAATTGATACAGCCACTGGGTAGAACAGTATGGAGGTTCCTTAAAAAACTACAAATAGAACTACCATATGACCCAGCAATCCCACTACTGGGCATATACCCTGAGAAAACCATAATTCAAAAAGAGTCATGTACCAAAATGTTCATTGCAGCTCTATTTACAATAGCCTGGAGATGGAAACAACCTAAGTGTCCATCATCAGATGAATGGATAAAGAAGATGTGGCACATATATACAATGGAATATTACTCAGCCATAAAAAGAAATGAAATTGAGCTATTTGTAATGAGGTGGATAGACCTAGAGTCTGTCATACAGAGTGAAGTAAGACAGAAAGAGAAAGACAAATACCGTATGCTAACACATATATATGGAATTTAAGAAAAAAAAATGTCATGAAGAACCTAGGGGTAACACAGGAATAAAGACACAGACTTAGTAGAGAATGGAGTTGAGGATATGGGGAGGGGGAAGGGTAAGCTGTGACAAAGCGAGAGAGAGGCAATGGACATATATACACTACCAAACGTAAGGTAGATAGCTAGTGGGAAGCAGCCGCATAGCACAGGGAGATCAGCTCAGTGCTTTGTGACCGCCTGGAGGGGTGGGATAGGGCGGGTGGGAGGGAGGGATACGCAAGAGGGAAGAGATATGGGAACATATGTGTATGTATAACTGATTCACTTTGTTATAAAGCAGAAACTAACACACCATTGTAAAGCAATTATACTCCAATAAAGATGTAAAAAAACAAAACAAAAAAAATAGAAATAATAAATGCTGGAGAGGGTGTGGAGAAAAGGGAATACTCTTGCACTGCTGGTGGGAATATGAATTCTTACAGCCACTATGGAGAACAGTATGGAGGTTCCTTTAAAAACTACAAATAGAACTACCATATGACCCAGCAATCCCACTACTGGGCATATACCCTGAGAAAACCATAATTCAAAAAGAGTCATGTATCAAAATGTTCATTGTAGCTCTATTTACAATAGCCCGGAGATGGAAGCAACCTAAGTGTCCAACATCGGATGAATGGATAAAGAAGATGTGGCACATATATCCAGTGGAATATTACTCAGCCATAAAAAGAAATGAAATCGAGTTTTTTTGTGGTGAGGTGGATGGACTTAGAGTCTGTCATACAGAGTAAAGTAAGACAGAAAGAGAAAGACAAATACCGTATGCTAACACATATATATGGAATCTAAGAAAAAAAAAATGTCATGAAGCACCTAGGGGTAAAATGGGAATAAAGACACAGACCTACTAGAGAATGGACTTGAGGATATGGGGAAGGGGAAGCTGTGACAAAGTGAGAGAGTGGCATGAACATATATACACTACCAAACGTAAAATAGATAGCTAGTGGGAAGCAGCCGCATAGCACAGGGAGATCAGCTCTGTGCTCTGTGACCACCTAGAGGGGTGGGATAGGTAAAGTGGGAGGGAGGTAGACGCAAGAGGGAAGAGATATAGGAACATATGTATATGTATAACTGATTCACTTTGTTATAAAGCGGAAACTAACACACCATTGTAAAGCAATTATACTCCAATAAAGATGTTAAAAAAAAATTACTTAGTAGAAGTGACAGGGTTTTTTTTAACCTAAATATTTTTTAAGTACCAAATTTGTCATTCCTGAAAGTTATATGTTACTAACTGTAAAATCACTTTATCGCAGCAGTAAAAGAAATGAAGTATTTTTAGCCAATGTTTTTCAGTAAATCAGGAACTTTGTATTAAATCCACATTTTATTTACTTAAAAAAATTTTATACTAAAAATCTATCAACATATATTTGAAATACATAGATTTCAGCAACACTTGTAAGAGCGAAAGATTGGAAACAACTCAGATATCAGATATTCAATAGAGGATGGGATAAATTAACTTTGATATATTCATATTCTGGAATAGTATGCAACTACAAAAAAGAATAAGGATGTATACCAAACACTGCTATGGAAAAAAAAAAACATATAGAACAGTATATATAACAGCTATCTTTTGTGTAAAAAAAAAAAGAGAGAGAAAAATAAATATAATTTATATTTGCTTTCATATGTGTAAATAAATTCTGGAAGATATGGATTTATATATCGAGGGGATATATATCCATTTACACGTATATCTGGATGGATAGATAGTTGATAACAGATATAATCTTTTACAGCTTATATCCTGTGGTTCTTTCTCTGATGCTATCTACTCATAGCCAAACCTCCAGTCTTAAATTCAATCAGAATTAAAGATGTATTATTCCAACATTCAAGGTGGAAAAATTCCCATAATTCTACAACAGTAAACCAGCTATTGATGAATCCATAATTACCCAAATTCACTACATTCATACTTCTTGTGCATTTTCTCCCTCTTCCTATTCTTCAAGGTGTTGTAGCAACCCAGTTCTATACCTGAAGGATACTAGTTATATACTTGATGGAACAAGAGTGGAGAGGGACCTTTGACCATTCCCTCCTGGTAGCTCAACAAATAATCACTTAACCGAAGTCTATAGAATTTTACAACCAGAAAATGCTTTTTAGACACCTGTAATTGTCTGAATTGATTTCAGAGAATGTGGCAACTTAAACTCTTGTGTTTAGCTCTGCTCCCTCAAACACCCTAGTAAAATTACAAAAGAGGAACCAAAAGCTATGAAACCCACAAAGACAAAGAAAACAGAAAAGGAGACAAAAACAGAAGAGAGAGCTCTTTCTATCTCACTTGTATATGAACAAGTGGTCATTCTCGCAAAGCAGAAAACTGAAGCCTGAGCCTATAGAGGGAAAAACTAACAAAAACCAACTTGCCACCAGAACCCCAGGAAAGCCAAGTTCAAGGCGCCAGGAAAATTGAAAGGATAGTCTATATAAAGCTTTGTTCTTCAAAGTCTATGGACCAGTCACAAAGACCTCTCGAAAGCTTGTTAGAAATGCAGGATTCGAGGCCCCACTCCAGACCTACTGAATCAGGGCCTATACTTGAACTAGATTCCCAGGTGATTTGTAAACACATTAAAGTTTGAGAGGCATTGATTTAAAAGGGGTTCAATTCCCAGAACTCCTCCTATAGCCCACAGCGTCATGAAACTGCTCCCTCCCACCCCAGCAGAAGATAAGAGGTTTTTCTCCTCAGCAAGGTTGAACCCGAGAGCTCCCAGACTCAGGAACACTGACATAGCTGAAGACAGGAGTGACATGACAAAGATCTGGGCCTCTGCTCAAATCTGCACCGTGGAAAACAAGGCCCACTGTACCTTTAATCTGTCCAGCTCTCCAAGGCCTAGCAACAGGCTTCCATTCCCAAGTAGAACATTAGAAATTTCCAACTAGCCCAAAAGGGAAGACCTACACATAGTGACATACTAACATTTTGGAATTCCCAATAAAAGAGTCAGTTCATCACTTTATCATCTCTCCAGTAAAGAGATCAAGACACACAAATCTGCTCCAAATCAAGAGAAGCAGGGCAGTGTTTTAAGTAGTGTCATTCTGTCTCTGAGATTAATCTCTTGCCCACCACCCATAGTAAAAACAGCAATTGCCCCAACCCATTGATAATGGCTGTCTATGACACTCAGGCAGGAAAAAAAGATATAATTTATTCACAGGTGTGGGAGGGGAGCTAGTCATATAGGTGATAACTCTATACTACGAGTCTATATTTACTGAGAGCTGGTTTGTTCTTTCCCTATACTATCTCAATTCAGTCCTCACAATTGAGGTAAATACTACTATTATCCCTTTCCACAGATGAGGAATTTGAAAGTTAGAGGGATTAAGTAGACTAACAAATAAAATGTCAGACTGAATGTACACCTACCACTTTTGCTCCCTCCAGAAAAATCACTTATTTTTTTTTTATTGGAGTAGAGTTGCTTTACAATATTGTGTTAGTTTATACTGTACAGCAAAGTGAATCAGCTACACGTATACATATATCCTCTCTTTTTTGGATTTCCTTCTCATTTAGGTCACCACAGAACACTGAGTAGAGTTCCCTGTGCTATTTAGTAGGTTCTCAATAGTTATCTATAGACATGGATGGACCTAGAGACTGTCATACAGAGTGAAGTAAGTCAGAAAGAGAAAAATATCATATATTAACGCATATATGTGGAATCTGAAAAAATTGGTATAGACGATCTTATTTACAAAACAAAAAAATCACTTATTTTAAGTGAGATAAGGTAATCAGGAAAGGTGGCAATATTTTTGGAAACTGGTAAATAAACCGAGAATGGTAAATGAGTTAGCAGACGCCACAACACTGACTCTTAAACTAGTGGTAAGGAAAGCAGTGAACCAACAAAATTTATAAAGCAGCATCCCTGCAATGATTGAGAATTAGAATTCCAGGTCCTTCTGTAAGTGAAGGTGAAGTGGGGAAAGCGACTACAAATAAGAAGGATTGTCTGAAACATTTTTTTAAGAAGCATTCGGATCCCTGCATCTCCTCCTCGACTCCTGCCCCTCTCTCATCTAGGAAAAAAGATGACATTCATTCTTGGGTGGGGGGGAAGGGAACAGGGTTGGTAACAGGGTCCTTGATCTGGAGACACCAGGTCCAGTTAAGCACAGTACAGGAGTGCTGTACTTAAAATAGACTTATCTCCTTGGCTCTCAGAACACTGGAAGTCAGGCATTCACCCTCCAGGCAGAAGACTGTAGGCATCTTTGTAACCCAACTAGAGTCTGACTAGTCCAAGAGGAAAGTCCTAAGGACACTGACACTAGAGGTTCTCCAGTAAACCAGTCTCTCTCCAGGGAAGTAATGGTAACAAGCTGTGCTCATGGGCTTAGAACTGCCAAGTGACTTTAAATTACATGCAATTACTCACTGCAGGATTGGCAAAGCTCCGAATATGTCATAGTACCTAATATTGGCTAGAATATAGGGTAACAGACTCACTCATATACCATTCCCTCAGAATGTAAATTGGTGTATCCTCTTTGGAAAGCAATTTGACTATACGTTTCACAGCAATTTAACCCTCAGGAATTTAACCCTCAGCAATTTCATTAGCAATTTACTTGCAAAAATACGAGGCTATATGTGCAAAGATGTTCACTGAAGCATTGTGTATCATAAAAACTGGAAGAAAAAAGTTAAAAAAAACATCAATTTAAAAATGATTTAAGGACTTCCCTGGTGGTGCAGTGGTTAAGAATCCACCTGCCAGTGCAGGGGACATGGGTTCGAGTCCTGGTCCAGGAAGATCCCACATGCCATGAAGCAACTAAACCCTTGCGCCACAACTACTGAGCCTGTGCTCTAGAGCCCATGAGCCACAACTACTGAGCCCACGGGCCACAACTACTGAAGCCTATGCACCCTAGAGCCTGTGCTCCGCAACAAGAGAAGCCACCGCAATAAGCCTGCGCACCACAACAAAGAGTAGCCCCTGCTCACCACAACTAGAGAAAGCCCACATGCAGCAATGAAGACCCAACACAGCCAAAAATAAATAAATAAATAAATAAATTTTTAAAAATGAGTTAAGAAATTAGGTCCATTCATAAAATGGAATACTATACAACCATTAAAAAGAATGAAGTAGATCTATATGTGTTGATATGGAATGATCTCCAAGATAATACTGAAGAGTAAAAACAAATAATGTGCAGAAGAGTAAATATAATATACTGCCATTTCTATTTAAAATATGTATATTTATACACACACATATTTGTACACACACACTCATATCTATGCTTGTACTTGGAAAGAAAATGTTGAGTGCACTTCTGAAAATTGTTAACAATAGCAACGTCTGGAGGGAGGAATTGTGGGTCTAGGATGGGAGGAAGATGTTTTCTATTGTATACATGTGATTGATTTGTTTACCACATGTATGTATTTTCCTATTTAAAAAACAAACAAAATACTGAAACATGTTTTTAGAAGTTGTATATCTTTATCTGAAGCATTAGCTATTATTAGAAATAAAATATTCCCAAATCTATATCCTAGACCTAGAGTTCTCTAAGTTAAAATTCAACAAGTCTAAATCTAAGCTCCTGGTCTGGCCATCTCACCCACAACTACCACCACCATCCAACATGTTTCTGTTGCTAAACTGCCTGATTTGACCATACCTCATGTTGAGTCAGAAACCTGGAAGTTAACACAAGACTCCAACTTTTCCCTTACCTCCTACCTCCAGTCACCAAATGATATCAATTCTACCTCCTAAATTGCTCACAATCTATACCGAACCAGCCATCCCCTCTACTTTAATTAACACGGTGATCATACCTCCTTCAGATTGCGCTAATATCCTTCTTACTAACTCTGCAGCCAGTATCTCTTGAACCTATATTCCACACAACTGCCAAGGTGATCTCTCAATAGCCCCGATGTGATCAGCCATTTCCCTGCTTAAAATCCTTCAATAGTTCTTCATCTTCTTGTCATATAACTGTGATCTGGCCCCTGCGTGCCTCATCTGCCACCTCTCCACTCTTTCTTTCCCTTACTCCTCAACAACACAAACCTGCCACTCCAAACACCTGCAGGCTCCCAATTTCAAAACGTGGAGCCCATGCTGTTCCCTCTTCCTGAAGTGCTTTTGTCCCCTCCTCTACTTAACTCTCATTATTCCTTACTGTCATTTCACTTGGTACCACTACTCTGATTATGAACCTCTTTATATTATCTCTTTTATTGTCTTATCTTTGAATTCTATCACAGTTCCAGGTAAATAATGAGGTCTCAGTAAATATTTGTTGAATAAATGAAGCAAACTGGAAAAACCAGGTATCATTCTCATGAAGGTAATGACAACTCCTCCAGCCTAAAATAAGGTCTTCCTTGAAAACAGTGATTCTTCTCAATGCATTTTTTGATTCTTGTCGATGTAACTTGCTCTCCTAAGTTCCATCTTAAAAATACCTTTGGTGAATAATGTTTTCATGCTGTCTTAAAAATTAAAGCAACCACATACATAGAGAGAAGCCCACTGAGAGGCACTAACAATGAGATATGACAAAATTAGTGTAAATGGCTCAAGTAAGGAAGTAATGGTTTTCAACCAACTAAGGTTAATATAAATAAATTGTAAAATATTAAATAAAAGTTTACAGTCTACCTGTAGTTAATACTTAAAACTGCTGCAATGTCAATAAAAGAAAAACTCCAATTCATTTAACCTAGGAAAGATTATAGGTCACAGTAAACATGTTTGCTGAACAATGGAATCAAGAAAAGAAAATTCAAACTATATAAAGCCCTCATGTGGAATGTAAAACATTCAAACTTCAACTCATTTTCCTGTTGCCTAAATGTCCTGTACTTGCAAAAACACCTTGACAGTTTTCTTTTGTATACAAATTTTATTTACCTGAATTATTAATGCTGCTTTTGTATGTGCCCATACCTTAATTTTTCTCTCTTCATTCACCTGTCATAAGTGTTTTGATTCACATTTCAGGAGATGATGAACAAAATATTTCTTTGGGAAACTGGGTAGTGTCACCAATGTTTTTGTATTGGTAAGAGATTATTCTGTTTTCCCAGTATTTCTTTTTAAATGAGAATTTCTCCTTTTTTATAAACTGTCAGGTGCTGAAATTATACTTTAAACTGTATTTAATGGGTAAAAGACTTTAAAGTATGGATTGTGTGGCAGAAAATATGGTACACAGAGACTCCAGGGAGCAAGCAATTCACAATATGAAATAACGTGCCTTCAGGAAAACTTCCTCAGGCTAATAATAGCAAACAGCAATTAGTATTGTTCATCAAAGTATTATTTTAGTTGTACAGCTAAAATCTTCATGTTTACTAGCACACAATGTCTATGCTAAATCCTTTTTGATTTAGCCAGAAGTTTTGTTAAAGCAAAAGTGGATAGAAATACTCAAGGGTTGAGATTATAGCAAGACAAACTACTCGACTTTAATTGAAAAGGAAGGGGGTGATCTTTTAAAAGATCTTCAGATCTTTTAAAAAAATGTACTTGCAGTTTTCTCTGTTTCATTTTACAATAAACTAAACTGTAATTACTGAAAGGAAAGGGATAGCAAGTATGTTTTTGCAAAAGTTTCTTGCAACTCTAAGGAAGAACAATGCCTCACCAACTCCCACTGAAATCACAAAGATTTAGGAGGCTGTATGTACAAACACCCTACGATTTCAAACAGACAAGTTCATCGGAAAGAAAAAAGTTTTGTCTTTTGATTTCTTTTAGAATGATAAAATGAAAGGGACAACAATACATATTTTAAGTCCTGTGAATTCACAATGGGGCTTTAGAATAAAGAGGTAAAAACCTTTGAACTAACGAAGGTCTATCACCGTGCAATTTTTTTTCTCACAAGCACCTTGTAAAGGAAATTACGCTAGATGGAGGGACCAGCTGGCTTCTGCCACTGCACCTTTAGTAACAACCCATTTCCAGACTGCATCAATCCAGCCAAAATGGACCACATCACTGACGCCTCTTGGACCTCTCGTCTTATCATACAGAGCTGGTTTTCGTCCAATGCCCCAAGAAAGCATTCACTCACTGGCTCACATCTGAGTGTCTCTTTGAACTAGCCCAAAGCCTGAAGTGTACAGGCTGCATTAAGTTGATTAAAGTCGTCCCAGAGACTACCTAGGCTTTTACACTGCCCTTAGATTAAAGATAAAAAAAAAAAAGCCCCCTTCCTCTGAGGAATTTTCAGTTTTGGTTGGGGAGGTAATTTGGTTGAGGCGTTGGGTTTTCTGAATTTTTTTTATTTTCTGCTGGTTTCACTTTATTTTCTCTGTAATTTTCAGAGGTCAACAAAAACACAAAGGTTCTTATGTCAGAAAAAGAGAGGAGGCTTTTACTACCACAAATGATTTCTAACTACTCCTTTGTTCCAAAAAGACAGCAGTTACAGCTGCTGAAATTTCAGAAGCCATTACTGCATCCTGATAAAGCATGATCTTGGGTCTTAGAAGAAGAGCCTTACGTAAGTATCAGTAAGTTCCCTAAATGTAACTGGATGGAAATGAACTCTTCAGTCAAATTCAAAATCTAAAGGAAAAACAGGAGGCCAAAAAAAATTAAATAGTCTATGTGTAAACCAACTATAAACACATGAAAGAATCAAGGAAGTGAAATGGGACACAGCACAATCTGAGTATCTGTTTTCTACCATATCAGGAAAAGGCAAAGCATAATGGTTAAGAACATGGGTACAAGAGTTGAACTCCCAGGTTATTTAACTGGTTTCACCAATTGTGTGACCTTGGGGAAGTTACTCAACCTCAAAAGCTCAGTTTTCTTACCTGTAAAAATGGGGATGATAATAGTATCTACCTCACTAGGCTATAAAAAAGAGTTTAAAAGTATCAAGTATTTAGCACAATACCTGGCATATAGTATATGTACTCAATACATTTTAACAATTATTGTTATTCCATGTGATATATCTCTAGAAATTGCATACAGTATGGTTTGGGATTCTAGATTGAGTCCAAAAGATCTGGATTTTAGTTCTGGTTCTGCCGTCTACTTGCTGTGTAATTACAAGCAAGTTTTGAAGCCTCAATATCTTCATCTGTAAAATGAGGGAGTTGTTACACCAGATTAGAGATTTGTGTGTCCAAATTCCTTCTCAACAGCACTGCTCTATATGACCAAAATTGGATTACTGCTGCTTTTCCAAATCCTGTTCCATTTGGCCAAAAGTTTTATTTCTCTTTCCTAACCCCACATTTCAATAAATGTGCCCATTTCAGAAAACAGCATAGCCTTTCATCAAGCTATTCAAGACAAAAACCTTGAAATCATCCTTGATACCTCACTTTTTTTCATATCCCTTATCATATCCAATGTCAATCCTATTAGCACCTACCCACAGTATATATCCAGAATTTGACTACTTCATCTTACATCTACAGTTGTCTTTGTAGTCCAATTCATCATCATCTCTGACATGGATTACTGTGATAGCCTCCTTCCTGTTGGATTGCTCCCTTACAATTATGAAGTAGCCCTCTTATCTCTAATAATGCCTCTCAACTTACAGGTCTACTTTGTCTGATATCAGTAAAGCTATAACAGCTTTCTTTCACTTAGTGTTCTTAAGCTTATCTTTCCCTATCCATTTACTTTTAACCTTTCTATGTCCTTGAATATTTGCATCCTTTATACTTTGTGAGCAGCATATAGTTGAGTTTGCATTTTTATCCAGTCTTACAATCTCACTCTTCTACATGGAGTATTTAGTTCATTTACTTCCAATGCAATTACTGCTATAGTAGGTTTACAGATATGACTTTACCATTTGTTTTCTATTTTACTCTGTTTTATATTCTTTTTATTCTCCTTTCTTTCATTTGTTGGATTAATCAAATATATTTTTCATCTTTTCCTCTGTTAATTGTTATACTATTTTTTTCATTGCTCTTGTATAGATTACATAGATCAGCCGTCCCCAAACGTTTTGGCACCAGGGACAGGTTCCGTGGAAGACAATTTTTCCATGGACTGGGGGTGGGGTTCAGGTGGTAATGTGAGCAACGGGGAGCGGGCAGATGAAGCTTTGCTTACTGGCCCATCACTCGCTTCCTGCTCTGTGGCCCCTTTCCTAACGGGCCATGGACAAGTACCGGTCTGCAGCCTGGGGCTTGGGGACCCCTGACATTGATTATATCATGCATACTTGAGTTATTACATTCTAGTATAAATTATTACTTTTATTACTTCCCAACACTGCTATAACCTTAGAATACTTTAATTCTATTTATCCTCTCCTGCTTTTTGTATTATTTTTATCATGCATTTAACTATATATCAATTTAAGACTCCAAAAGTCATTACTGTTATTGTTCTATACAGTCAATATTCATTTATACTTACCTACATATTTGCCCTTTCTTGTGTTCTTCATTCCCTCTTGAATTTATATACTTCTCTCTGAAGAACTCCCTTAACTATTTCTTTTGGTATAGGCCTGGTGGGAAAAAAAATCCCTCCATTTTTATTTGTCTGAAAACTTCTTTATTTCACTTTAATTTTTCAAATGTGTTTTCACCAGGTATTGAATTCTATCAGTTATTTTCTCTCAACAAGCAAGATGTCATCCCATTGCCTTCTGACTTCCATAGTCTCAGTTGAGAAGTCATATGTAAGTCTTACTGATGTTCCTATAAAAGTAATGTCATTCTCTGGCTGAATTTAAAACTTTCTCCACTTATTAGATTTTTAGCAGTTTTATAAATGTGATGCCAGATATCATTTTCACTGTATTTATACCACCTAAATCTATGGATTTGTGTCTTTAATAGTTTTAGAAAATTGTTATCCATTAACTCTTTGACTATTACTTAAAGTCTATTCTCTCTTCCTCTCCTTCTGGGACTTCAATTACATGTCCTTTTCAGAATGTTCCACATTGCTCTTACCTGTCTTTCCATTATTTTTCTCTCTGTGCTTATGCTTGGATATTTTCTATTAACCTGTTCTCTGACTAAAAACAAAAACCATAGAGCCTTCAGATGATGTTATCTTCCACCAGAAAGGCTTTCCTCTCTGAGATCAGCAAGGACAGCTACTAGGTGAACTAATATTCTCAAGCCAATGAGGGACATAGCTGGATTGGGACTGTGATCATTTTGGTAAAATTCAATCTAGTTATGCTTGACCCTAGATGGCTTTCTAGGGCTTTTAACTGTAAACTGGAAGGACTTTGATTTCCCAAATCTGAAAGACAGAGGGAGATTCAGTTCTACCCTTCAGAGGTTTACAGCTTAGTTCTTTATCTTCCTACTCCACACAGCTTCAAATGTGGCAAATGTCTTAAAGGCAAGATCAGTTATGTATCTGAGAATCCTTAAGTCTCCAATTTCATTATTCCAGCCCCCCAAAAGTCAAAATTTCTGCTGGCTTCTCTGTTTCACAGGAATGGTCTTCTGCCAAAGGTCAGGTCTAGACTTTTGACCTCTAGATGTACCCAGAGTTAGTAAATGTCCCAGATGAAAAGTACCTGTGAATCAATTCACCACTCCTTCTAGGGATTTCATCCCTTGTCTATTTTGTTTTGGAGCCTCCTCCCTGGAAGAGTCATTGTTTCCTAAGCATCAGAAGACTATAAGATATTTCACTCTACTTTTCAGGAACTTTCAAACAGCTTTTTAATCTCCTGTGAAGCCTCAAAGTTCAGCAGGTGTCTTATGGGGAAAATTGGCCATGCATCTGTGATCCCTCCAGTCTTGAATTTTGTCACTCTGGCTCCACATAACCACTAAAGCCTTTATTTATCCAGAAGTAGCCTTCAGCCTGGGCCAAATTCTGATCCTTAGGCCATGCCCAGGATCATCAAATGCCCTCAGGGGGAAAATGGCTCCTGCATCAGCTTCCCTCTTTGAAATTAGAGTCCATCTTGTCCTCATTCTTCCCATAGCTCTCTGGTGCTTTTTAAGTTATGTTTTGAAATTTATCCAGATTTTTCTAATTATTTTCAGGAGGAACATTGTCTTGCCACAACCTATTGCATCATGCTCACAGGTAGAAAATTACCTAAAGCTCCTAATAGCTTTTGCTGCTTCCACTCTGGCCACACTGTAGGCTATTGGCCACACAGAAAGCCAGGATGATCCTTTTAAATCACAAATCAGATCATATCACACCCACTTCACTTATAATAAAATCCAAACTCCTTATCATGCCTCCAAAGACCTATGTGTTCTTGCCCTGGTACTTCTCTGACCTCATCTCTTAGCTTTCTCCTCCTTGTTCACTGTGTTCCAGAACACTGAACAGAATTTAACTACTAGATATATATTGTGGGTAGGTGTTCCTGCTCTTCTAGTTATTTTTCAAGCATGCTCACTGGAAATCTGTTCTTGTCCCCTGCCCCACTCTACCTCATAATAGAAGCTCTAGAAGCCCAGAGACTTTGTCTAATTTTTCAACCATTTTACTCTCAGCACCTGAAAGAGTGCCTGGCCATATCATAAGTGCTGGATGAATATTCACTTAATAAATGAATGAATGAAATTGAAGCTGCCTTGGCTGAAATGTGGCTGGGGTTCTGAAGTCCTGCCTAACAACCTCCTCTTACCGCCTATGATAGCCTAGATAATTGAGAAGTAACTACATATTTTTTAATGAAAATTTAATTAAATTCTTATAGGAACCCTGAAACATGTCCAAAGCAAGGTGGGGTTTCAAGTATCACACTTTGAAAATCAAGTGGATCACTAAGATTCCTTCTAGTTCTAATAATCTAGTCAAAAATAACATGTTAGGAGAAAAGCTGAAGCTGGATATCCTAACAGGGCTACTTCACTGATAATTTTTTTTTAACAAGAAAAATATATGTCCTTTGATGACATAATAATCAAGAAGCTGAATATTAAAGGCAAAAAGATCAATAACTATGTACTTACTTTGTAGCTCCTACTTATTTTCTGATGAAACCTTTTCACTTTAGTGCCAGGTTTTGGGAATCCAATCAAAATTAATTCTAGGATTCCCTCTGAACAAAAAGGACACTCTTCTCCAGAATGCATTAGAGTCCACACAACTAGATATGCTTGTGGCAATTTCATGTGTGTAGCTTAAATTTTTGCATTTTTGCAATTTGGGTTCATTAAAAGCTTAGGCACAGAGTTATACAAATTTCATTTGCAGACGAGAAGGAAAAAAATAAAGTGTTCCCACTGACCTATGCTCTACTTTCCCTGGAGATGAAAAAGGATTTTGTGTTTATGGAACTTCACAAAAGTAATGACTACACAAGGACCAAACAACTCTAGTCTCTGGAAAGAACTGCATTTCATCAAAAGAGGTCATTAGTAATCGTTCACACAGACCTGGTATTTTCTTCCCACCTCTAAAAAGTATCAATTTGCTCTCTCTCTCTGGGCAACTTCCCCATTATTCCTCAAGACAAGATTTCCCTGAAGTATCAGCTCAGAAGGCACAAAGGTTGTTGGCTATACCTTTGGTACCTATCCCTTTTCACTGTGATACATATCTTTCATGATTCCATTGCCCCAAGTAAGGCATGATTTGCCTTTATTTGCTTCAATAACATTAGAAGAATGAGCTACTATAAAGACAAAACTGAGCTCAAACTTAAAATGAACCATAAGTACCTTAGACAATGGAAAAATTATTTAGGGACAACCTAAATCCATGACCGGTAGGCAGATTCTTTCATGGGTAAGATAATGCAAATTTTCTCTGGTGTTATTCTTAGCTCAACTTATTAGCATCATCAAATATCATTGTAACACACTCATAGGCCACGACTAATACTCTACATCTAAAAGAAAAGTTCAGGGTAATTTGAGATTTACACAAATTCTACTTACTTTTCACAATTAACCTTGATGAGTTTAACTTCTAGGTATTCTTGCTAGATATAGGTAATTATCAAATAAAACACCTGAGAATTTTTCATGCTAGCAGAGCTAGATTTCTCAGAGACAAAGATGATTTCTCTTCACATTAGCCTTTAGGATTCAGATACTTAAAATGCTTCTTACTTCTGGGATCAGATCAAAGTTGAAAATACTTTTGTCTGTAGATTTTTAAGGATCATGATGACCAAATAAATAAAAACTGTTACTTTTCACTTCTGAGCCTTAGCGTATAATTCAGAAGTTTCAAATGGTAGCCAGCAGACCAAATCCAACATATAGATGACTTTTATTTGACCCACACAGTGGGTTTTTTTTTTTAATTTGAATTCATTGCCAACACTTAAAAATCAAGAAATGTGACTTTAAAAATCCACACGCCCAGCTTCTCTTGAAAAAGACTGTTATCGGCTATGCCTTGCACAGAGAATCAGCCTAAACGGTAAATGGGGCTGACATCCAACAGGCAGTCATTTGCCACGCCAGGTATATATCCACCAAAAGGAAGGAGTATCGTTTTAGTTTGCACAAAGGTGCTATATAGTCTAGCAATGACACTATCCTTGGGTCCTCACACACACACACAGAAGCAATTACCTGGAAGATTTAGGCAAAGGATGTAAGTCTGAATTTACTACAGTACCCACCACTCCTTATTATTACCCTCTTGCTTCACCATACTATGAGACCTGCCTGGTTTCTTTGTAGACATTTGAGTTTACAGCTTTTGGTCAGCATCAAAAGGAAATAATACTTTTGATTTATTCATCTACATAACCTAAGTTTAGATTCACTTTGCAGAGGTAGGTTGTTCAGCTCCTGATACCAATGCAAAAACTTAGCAGTTAGGCTTTACAATCATATAGACCTTGGTAGCTGTCTAACATTGGGAAAGTTATGGGACTTGCCTAAAATTTCCTTATCTGGAAAATTAGACTAATATTACCTACTTTGTACGTTTGCAAATTAAAATGCAGATTAAATGAGATGACATGGAACATAATGCTTAGTGTGTGTTAGGTATTTTTTAAGGTAATTTCATGTTAACTGCTGAAATAATACCCTCATCCTGACCCTGAAGCAGAAATCTTATCAGTTATTTCTGGAATCATGAATATTTGTTCAAACTTATTAGACTATAAAGCATGAAGGTGGGGACCATGTCTACATTTCATCATTCTCTCCTCAACCCTCTCACATAGTAGGAACTTTAAACTTGTTAGTAGAACAGACGAATGAATGAAATTACTGTCCAGGCTGCAATGGGAACTGGGAAAAGAGTAAGATCCTTCTTCTCCCTAATCCAGCCACACTTTCCAACATGAACCAGGGGATACAGTTAAGATAAGATTCTATGCCAAATGAAAGACAAATGAAAGATGCACTTGAACAATGTGAACAAAATTAAACATTTGCCTTGGGTTGACATAGATTGCCTGGACAATTAAACTGCATAATAACATAAGGCATTAAATCCAAAACCAGGGAGGGCCCAACCACCACCACCACCAAAAAAAAAAGCATAAGGAGGCTATTAATGGAAGCCCTAATTCAGGGCATGTGATCCAGAAACCCATTACAAAAGAGCTGCAGACTGTTACTTCCCAAGTGGCCCCAGGAAAAATTTTAGGGTGACAGATGACTGGAAGATATATTTAAAGATAGGAATTTTTGGAGTCTACAGATGTCCCACAGACAGTCAATAAAAGAATGGGCCAAAGGCAGAGTTCAATGACTCTTGAACACTATCTCCTCCTTAAAATAATAAAAACACAAAGCTGGTACACCCAGAAGACTAACTTACTCAATTGTCCTCTGTCTGCAAAAATTCACTGAGACTGGCAGGATTTTCTCAACAGGGAAAACAAGGTAGTTGACATCCTCTAGTTATCAACTTGAATCTAAAATGTAAAGGCAAGTGAAATTTGGTTTTCCAAACCTTTTTGTATGACCACCTATCAGTATCATTCACCGTCCCACTTACTTTCCTTTGAAAACATGCAACACTGATACACTTTAGTGATCCAGGTTCCTGATTTTTATATTAGTACAACTGGAAAATGTGATGCTACCTCTCTGTGTGTAATGTAGCACAAAGGTATGCTCACTGAGGCATACAACCAGAATGTGTCGGTTCAGAGGGGAAAAAGAAATCTCCTATCTCTGGCAAAATATTTTACACTAAAAACTATAGCTGTTCCAACACAAGACTTACTAAGTGATATACCCGGCTGGTGGCTTCACGTTGCAATAAATACCTTATTGTACAAGGTCTGTTTTGATCTACCCTCTTTTTAAAGGATAATGAATTTTTTTAGCTGTTCAAAAACTAGGCAATTTATGATCATATATTCCCTAATATGGAATGTTCCAGTGGCTTCACTATAATCACCTAGATCTTACGCTGTTAAAAACAAATGAGTTAGATGCTGCTACTTTGATACATAAATGCTTTGTTTTTAAGGAAAGAAAAGAGGTTTTTCTATTTCTACCAGTGGAAGGGCTACGAGCAGAGCTGCCATTCTGTGACTCCTGTTACTTGAGTAGGTGCCTGTAAAGGGCCAGGTGGTGTTTATGCAGATGACTGAGCAAGTTACAATGTGTTCTTCCTTTTGGATAAAACATTAGTGTATCACATGTGACAAATCAGATGTTCATCTTCCGCACTTCTGCATTATTTTACATTGAGAATTAGATGACGTGCTGGCTTAGCTCTTTGCTTTTGTTTTGTTTCTTTTTCCCTTGAGAATAGTTCATAAATAAAGTTCTGTCTAAACTCTGCATAATCATAGTCTCACAGAATAGCTAACTAGCTAGGTATTATGATAATTACAACTATCCCTGCATTGTACAATACAAGAGAAAAAGCACATGTTACATCTGCGTAACAAAAAGCACCCCATTCATGCACCTAGAGCCTGTGCTCCACAACAAGAGAAGCCACCGCAACGAGAAGCCCGTGCACCGCAACGAAGAGTAGCCCCCGCTAACCACAACTAGAGAAAGCCCACGCACAGCAACGCAGACCCAACACAGCCAAAAATAAATAAATAACTAAATCCAGTGTCCCAGATTCTGAAGCATTTCCTCAAAGCCATTACCAGGAAAACGGGAGTTAACCGTAGGTATTTTATAAAACTCACATTGATTTCTTCTTTTAAAAGAATAAGGAGAAACATCTCCCCCCTCAAAAAAAGCACACCATTCATATACTCTAAGAGCTATCTACATATTATTCATTCCTATGCTCTTGATGTCAGGGAAAAACATCATCTTCTCATCTTGACGTCTTGAGATGAAGCACCTGATGCTGCTATGTCCAACTAGGAAATTAGCGTTTTCTGAGCACCAAAATGCAAGGCTCAAAACCATTCTCCACCATGCACAAAATAAATGTCTACCTCCAATCCAAAGGGGTGCATGTCTTTTGTAGATTACATTAAAAATTTTAAATCAGTTCCAAAATAATTTTTCAATATACAGATAACTTTCTCACCTACAGAATTAACAGTAGCATTGCCCCCACTTAGCATTATCATGCTTTCAAACCACTCTAACCAGCCCCCCGGCTACTCTCCACAACACTACTATTTTGTCCAAGAAAAGATAGTCAGAGATTCCCCACAGATTTCCAATAAAAACAACTGAAAAATTAAGCTGTTTTATGTGGCTGGTATCTTTATTTTCAGAGCTCCTGTTATGAATTAAAATAGCACTCTGTTGCTAGTGAGAAACTAATAGAGTAAGGCAAGTGAATAGCTTAAGGGCTCTTAAAAGTTCTATTAATGCTCTTAATTCATGTATCCATTCAACAAATATTGAATTTCTACCATATGCAGTTCAAGATAAGACCTTTTTCACCAGGAGACAGAGGGAAGAGTTATAAATGCCATAAGAAAAATATACTAATGAAATTTCAGAGGGTAGGTGGAATCAGAGAAGAATTTATGGAAAGCATAATGTTTTTAGCTGAGCCCTGGAGGAGAATAGATAGGCTGTAAGATGTGAAGAGTGGGTAGAAAGAAAGTGAGGTAGGAAGAAGGGGTCATGATTCAAGTGATGTATTACTACTGTGTGGCCACCATTAATACTTTTATTATTTAAAGTAGTGATTAATATGGTTGATATATTTTATAAAATAAATTTGATATATTTTAAAATGTTGATTATTTATTATTAAGATGTTAATATATTAGCATTATATTTTAATATATGTTAATATTTTAACATATTTTAATATATTTAATTTATTTTTACTAACTATTGATATAATTATTATTAAATGATAATTAATGTATTTAGTGATAATACCTATTACAATAGCTCCCATTTACAAAGCATTTTTCTTTATGCCATGCACTATTCTAAGATGTAGAGCCACTCAGTTAACTCTTACCACAATCATGTGAAGTAAGTACTATTAGTATTCTCATTTTACAAATAGAAAGTTAAGAAAGATTAAGTAACTTGCCCAAAGTCACTACAAGAATGCGGAAGAGCTAGACTTTAACAATGTAGTCTGACTCCAGAGCCCATGCTCATACTGACTACGCTCTGCTACTGCAAGATTAAGGACCACAGGATCAAGTGATATGATACATTACAAATGCAGAATGTCATACTGTTCAGTTACTTTTCTACTTCTTTCTTTCATCCCTCTCTCCTTCCATCCCCCACCACATACAATCATCTTCAACATCCTGTCTCTTCTACTTTCTCAATATCTCTAATCCACTCTCACTCCTCTTCCTACTGCCACTGACTTCAGGCTCTCTGCATCTCCTATCAGATTATTACTCGAGCTTCCCTTTTCCAATTCACTCTCTCTACCAGAAGTTATGGAATGTCATAAGAATTTGCAGGACAGGATATAAATAATTTGCTCCTGAGCATAGTTTAGGTCACAAGTTTGTAAAACACTTAACCATTGAGGGAGTTGAGTAAAAATAATATAATTTGCCAGAGTCACAGAGCTAGTAAGTCCAAGAGACTGGACTTAAATCCGGGTCCATCTGATTCTCAAATCACTACTCCATCCGCTAGACCACTCTGCTATCGTTTTTTGAACCCCAACTGTAAATTCAACACTGAGGTAGACACATTACATGCATTAAAATTAATTCCAATGGAGACTCCATGCAGAGTCTTCCCATAAAATCTCCTTTATAATCTTCCTTACAGCACTTTTTATGAGTATGTTTTGTAATATCATTATTCATATACAACTGAATCTTCCCCTACTCTCTGCAATATCAGTTCCTTTAAGTCAAGAAGGATAATATTCACCTTGATATCACCTCAAAACCTAGTAAAGTGTCTTAACACATGCCAGTCACTCAACAAATGATTCCTGAATAAGTAAACACACAGTGGTCTTGAATAATTCAGAAGCTATTTCAGAATCATCATCATCAATATCACTCAATATTACAGTATTGATAACATTAGTGAGGAAATAGAGAGCACTGGAATAACTAACTTCCACCTTAGGTTACTGTATTAGTTTTCTATTGCTGTGT
The DNA here is from genome assembly GCF_039906515.1 of Pseudorca crassidens. Lineage (NCBI taxonomy): Eukaryota > Metazoa > Chordata > Mammalia > Artiodactyla > Delphinidae > Pseudorca > Pseudorca crassidens. The sequence continues at coordinate 79,440,674 of NC_090297.1, forward strand.
AACCAATTACCACAATTTAGCTACTTAAAACCACCTACACTTATAAATCTCACAGTTTCCATGGGCAGGATTCCAGGCACAGCTTAACTGGTTCCTCTGCTCAGGATCTAATAAAGCTGCTGCCATCTAAGCCATGCTGTGTATTTTTCTTGAGTTCACGTGGTCACTGGCAGAATTCAGTTCCTTGCTATTGTAGGTCTGATGTCCCCTCCTTCTTGCTGTCTGCCAGCTGAGGACCACTCAGCTTCTAGAGGCCCTTCAGTTCCTTGCCATGTGGGCTTCTCACAGTATAACAGCTTAATTCTTCAAGTCCAGCAGGAGAATCTCTCTCTCTCCAGAGTTAAAATTAAGTCCCATCTAATCAAGGGAGTTATTACCCATCACCTTTGCCATATAATATAACCTAATTAAAGGAGTGACTATCTTATAGTCACAGGTCCCATTCATGCTCAAGAGGAGGGGATTATACAGGGCATGTGCACCAGGAAAACTTGAAGGCTGTCTTAGAATTCTGCTGGCCACAGTGTATTCCCAGAAGCAGATCCCAGGACAAGGACTGATGCGAAAGTTATTTCTTACGAAGTTTCCCAAGGAAAAAAAAAGCGAGTAAAGCAATGGGGAAGTGGGCAGGGAAATTAAGGAAGCAAAGCAAGGATGCCAATATCCAACAAATCCCATAGGGGATAGCTTTAGCTCAATTCTACAAGGGAGCTGTGCAGACAGTTTAGGTTATACCTAAAGATTATCCATATCAGAAGTGAGGGAGCTGGAGTATTACAGTCCTGTCTTGGCCACTGGTATCAGGGCAGCTCCCTGAAGATGTAAATCCCCACGCTTTTCAGATGTCCACAGGCAAACTAGACACCCACAGCCTAAGAACAGCATTCTGACAAAGCAGTGCAGGCTCTGGCTGTCAGGAGTGGACACCTCTGGGAGTCAACATGAACAAAACAGTAAAGGAATTTGAGGAAATAGTAGTGGGACATTAACATCATCTGCTACATAAACTTTTGATAAAAGTTTTAAAATATCACAGTGAAAATTACATCATTTGGTTGCAAAAAATTTACATGAATGCAATTACTCATTTAATGAAATTATGTAGACTTCTGGTTTTGGCAAGTTGATAGGCTAAGTTAATATGGACTCCACACACACACACACACACACACACACTAGAATCATATAGAAGTGCTGAATAAATCTGGAAAGAAGGAAGCTGGGAGAAAGCAATTCTTTAAACTTCTGTATGCAGCCTTGAGCTCACTCTCAATCTGAATATGCATGAAATCTACCAGAATTAGCACAGCAAAGGCTTTGAGAACTGAACTACAGTGTAGACCACCATGGAAGGTGTGCAAGTGGTGAAAACCAGAACAGCACTGCAAAGTCTTTAAAAAAAAAAAAAAAAAAGCCATTCTCCAGAAGATTTTAACTGAACCTGGAATCTCATAACACAGTATTCAAAAGGCCAAGAAGTAATCCAGAATTACTTGACATACAAAGAACTAGGAAAAGTTAAACAATTGAATGGAAAGGGCAATCAACAGATACCAACATTGAAATGACTCCCAAAGTTGGAATTATCAAACAAACAAAACAAAACAAACAACAACAACAAAAAAATTATGGCAGTTATTACAACCACACCCCATGAAGTAAGGGCAAATAATCTAGAAACAAACTGAATGACAGACATTCTCATGAAAGAAACAGAACCTACAGAAGAAGAATTAAAAGAAAATTCTATAGCTGAAAAATACAGTAACAGAAATTTTAAAATACACCAGACACAATAGTAGAATGGAGATGAAAGAAGAAAGAGTCAGTGAACTTGAAGATATCTCAGTAGAAATTATCCAATCTGAACAATAGAAAAAAGTTTAAAAATAAACAAAGCCTCAGAGACCACTGGAACAATATCAAAAGGTCTAACACTTATCTCATTGGAATCCCAGAAGGAGAGGAAAAAGAGAATGGTACAGAAAAATAATTGAATAATGACTAAAAATGCCCCAAATTTGGTGAAAGGCTTAAATTTACAGATCCAAGAACCTCAGTGAACCAAACAGGATAAACTTAAAGAAAACTACACCCAGACATATCATAATGAAAATGCTGAACACCAGAGATAAACTTTTTAAATCTTGAAAGTAGCTAGGGGAAAATCACATTACATACTGGAGGCTGGGGAAGGGTGAAGGGGGATTTTAATTATTGTAGCTTTCTTATCAGAAACTATGGAGTCCATATATGTAAAACTGAATCACTTTGCTGTATACCTGAAACTAACACAACATTGCATATCAACTACACTTCAATTAAAAAATTAGAAAAAAAACCCAGAAACTATGGAGTCTAGAAGACATTGGAATTATGTTTTTTGACATAGATGTTATTTTATTTTAAATTATTTTTCAACCTCCTTTTATTCAAATTAGAGTGCCTTTATTTATATGTTCTATAAATTTCATTCTAGGATATTAAAGAGCATTACAGAATCCTTGTTATGAGGGACAATGGGTCTGATAAGGCTGAGAACCACAGGTTTAGAAGCAGGTGGGTGTGTGTTGATTGGCTCCTTATGGGCTCTCTTTTCAACTGGGAAGGTACTTCAAGGTCTGTTCTCCACTAGCACTATCTCTGTTTGGTGGATATATTTAATTCTGGAGCAAGGTCTTTAAAAGCCCTCTGTGGCTGTAAATTAAAGTCATGTTTCCAATGCAGCTCTCTCAGGCTCCTTTATCTACTTTTCAACTGCTTTGGTGCCTACCTGTTGAAATCTAGGCCATTTCAATCATTTCCTGTCTCCACCTGGCTGAGAACATTGAAGCATCCATGGCATCTGCTATATCACCACTCATCATAATAGATGTGTTCCAGATTAACCATCCCACCCCAGGCAAGGCCAAAGCCAGCAACTTTCCTCCAAACCCCTCCTGTGTGCCTTAGCCAAGGCCCACTGGGAAGCCAGCATTTCCTTCCTCCTAACCCTGGCTGCCCACTGGCAGAGCCATGACCACAGCCATTGAGCTCTCCACTGCTCCTACCTGGGCGGCACTCGGCTTGGTCAGGATTGCCACACTCCCTGGTGAGCACACATGGTGGGGACCTCCAGCCACATCCCCTGGCAGGGTCCCTGCACCTGAATGATATTTTTGAAGTGTTGAAAAAAAAGAACTGTCAATCTAATTCTGTATCAAAAATATCTATCATTCATCCAGCCAGCCATATATGACAAACCCACAGCCAATATAATACTCAACAGTGAAAAGCTACAAGCCTTCCCACTAAATTTTGGAACAAGACAAGGATGCCCACTCTCACCACTTCTATTTAACATAGTATTGAAAGTCCTAGCCACAGCAATCAGACAAGAAAAAGAAATAAAAGGTATCCAAATTGGAAGGGAAAAGGTAAAACTGTCCTTATATGCAGATGACATGATACCATATATAGAAAACCCTAAAGACTCCACAAAAAAATATTGGAACTGATAAACAAATTCAGCAAGGTAGCAGGATACAAGATTTACATACAGAGATCTGTTGCATTTCTTTACACTAACAATGAAATATCAGAAACACAAAGTAAAAAAAAAAAATCCCATTTAAAATCACATCAAAAAAAAAAATACCTAGGAATAAACCTAACCAAGGTGAAAGACTTATACATTAAGAACTATAAAACACTGATAAAGGAAATTGAAGATGATTCAAAGAAATAGAAAGATATTCCATGCTCTTGGATTAGAAGAATTAATATTGTTAAAATGGCCATGCTACCCAAAGCAATCTACAGGTTTAATATGATCCCTATCAAATTACCCATGACATTTTTCACAGAACTAGAACAAATAATCCTAAAATATATATGGAACCACAAAAGACCCAAAATTGCCAAAGCAATCCCAAGGAGAAAAGAACAAAGCTGGAGGCATAACCCTTCCAGACTTTAAACAATACTACAAAGCTACAGTAATCAAAACAGTGTGGTAATGGCACAAAAATATACATATGGATCAATGGAACAGAACAGAGAGCCTAAAAATAAACCCATACACCTATGGTCAATTAATCTTTGACAAAGGAGGCAAGAACACACACTGGGGAAAAGACAGTCTCTTCAGCAAGTGGTGCTGGAGAAGATGGGCAGCGCATATAAATCAATGAAATTAGAACACTCTCTCACAAAAATAAACTCAAAATGGCTTAAAGACTTAAATATATAAGACATGACACCATAAAACTAGAAAACAGGAAAAACATTCTGACATAAATTGTACCAATGTTTCCTTAGGTCAGTCTCCCAAAGCAAAAGAAATAAAAGCAAAAATAAACAAATGGGACCTAATCAAACGTATAAGCTTTTGCACAGCAAAGGACACCATAAACAAAATGAAAAGAAAACCTACAGACTGGGAGAAAATATTTGCAAATGATGTGACCAACAAGGGCTTAATTTTCAAAATATACAAATAGCTCATACAATGCAATAACAACAACAAAAAAAAAAAACAACCCAGTCAAAAAAATGGGCAGAAGACCTAAATAGACATTTCTCCAAAGAAGATGTACAGATGGCCAACAAACACATGAAAGGATACTCAACATCACTAATCATTAGAAAAATGCAAATCAAAACTACAGTGAGGTATCACAGCACACCATTCAGAATGGCCATCATTAAAAAGTCTACAAGTAACAAATGCTGGAGAGGGTGTGGAGAATGTAAATTCCCACTGTTGCTGGGAATGTAAATTGGTACAACCACGATGGAGAAGAGTATGGAGGTTCCTTAAAAAACTAGAGTTACCATATGATCCAGCAATCCCACTCCTGGGCATATATGTGGACAAAATTATAATTTGAAAAGATACATGCAGCCCATGCTATGTTCATAGAAGCACTATTTACAATAGCCAAGACATGGAAGCAACCTAAGTGCCCATCAATGATGAATGGATAAAGAAGATGTGGTATATATACACAATGGAATATTACTCAGCCAAAAAAAAGAAAAAGAATAAAATACTGCCATTTGCAGTAACATGGATGGACCTAGAGATTATCATACTAACTGAAGTAAGTCATACAGAGAAAGACAAATATTACATGATATCACTTATATGTGGAATCTATAAAAATGATACAAATGAACTTATTTACAAAACAGAAACAGACAGACATAGAAAACAAACTTACGGTTACAAAGAGAAAATGGGGTGGAATGGATAAATAGGAGTTTGGGATTAACAGATACACACTACTATATATAAAACCTATAAACAACAATAACTTACTGTATAGCACAGGGAACGATATTCAATATCTTGTAATAACCTATAATGGAAAAGAATCTGAAAAACAATATACATATTACATATATATATCTGAATCACTTTGTTAAAACTAACACAATATTGTAAATCAACTATACTTCAATTTAAAAAAAAAATCCATCAAAATGAAGACAAAATAAAGACATTTTTAGATGAAGGAAAACTAAGAAAATGTGTCACTAGCATACATGCTTTTAAAGAAATGCTAAAGAAAGATCTTCATTTAGAATGAAAGCAATAACAGAAGGAAACTTGGAAGGGCAGGAATGAAGGAAGAGCAACAGAAACTGTAAATATTTGAGTAAATAAAATAGACTATTTTGCCTCTAAAGTTTGTTATAACATGTATGGTTGCTAAAAGCAAAAATTATAACACTGCCTGATGGAATTTCAATGTAGGTAGGTGTAATTCACATGACAACTACATCAAAAATGGGAAAAGGTAAAGGGACCTAAGGTTTCTTAATTTTATCTGAAATGGTAAAATATTAATTCTAAATAGACTGTGTAAAGTTTGATATGTATATTGTAATCCCTAGAGCAACCACTAAAAGAAAAACTGTACAAAGCGATATACTGAAAAGCACTACAGATAAATGAGAATGGAATTCTAAATATTCAAATAAATCAAAAGAAGACAAGAAGCCAAAAACAAAGATATGAAAAACAAAATGGATAAATAGAAAAGTAATAAAATAGTAAACCTAAACCCAATCATATCCAATTACACTAAATGTTCTAAACACACCAATTAAATGACAGAGATTGTCAGATTGGTTATTTTTAAAGATTCAACTATATGCTGTTTTAAAAATCCATCTAAACCTAACTATAAAAAAAGAAGTTAAAAAATAATAAGATGGAAGAGAATATACCATGCAAACACTAATCTTTAAAAAGCTGGCATGGATATATTAATATAAGACAAAGCAGATATTAGAACCAAAAGAATTGCCAAAGAGGGAATTTACATACTGATAAAAGAGCCAGTTCACCAACAAGACCCAACAATTCTAAATATGCATGCACCTACAACTGCAGTGATAACCCTTCTTTCGTTCCTGATGTTGCTAATTTCTGTACTCTCTCTTTTTATTGATCAGTCTGGTTAGAGTCTTATCCATGTTTTAATTTTGTTTTTTGAAGAAAGAGCTTTTGGTTTCATTGATTTTCTCTTTTGTTTTTCTATTCTCAATTTAATTGACTTTTTTTCTCTTATCTCTATTTCCTTCCTTCTGCTTTCTTTGGGCTCAGTTTTTTGTTTTTTGTTCTTTTTCTAGCTTCTTAAGATGGATACTTAGATCATTAATTTGAAACCTTTCTTCTTTTCAGATGTTTATATTTAATACCATAAATTTCCCTCTAAGCACTGCTGTAGTTATATCCCACAAATTTTGACATGTCATTTTTTTCCTAATTCATTCAGTTCAAAATATTTCCTAATTTCTCTTGAGACTTTTCTTTGACCCATGTATTACTAAGTAGTGTGTTATTTCATTTTCAAATATTCACAGACTTTTCCAGATATCTTTCTGTTATTGTCTTCTGGTTTAATTCTATTATGGTCACAGAACAGAATGTGAATAAGTTCAATTCTTTGAAATTTAAGAATGTGGTCTATCTCAGTGAATATTTAATAGACACTTAAAAAGAATGTGTATTCCATTGTTGTTGGGTAGTGTTCTATAAGTGTCAGTTAGGTCAGATTGGTTGGTAGTATTCAAACTTCCTATATCTCTGCTGCATTTCTGTCTGCTTATTCTATAGTTTACCGAGAGAGGAGTGTTGGAAGTCTGCAACTATAATTGTGGATTTGTCTATGCGACCATCTTAATTAGTTTGGGCTGCTATAACAAATATACCATAACATGGTGGCTTCAACAACATACATTTCTTTCTCACACTTCTGGAGGCTGGGAAGTCAAAGATCAAGGTGCTGGCAGATCAGGTGTTGGGTGAAGGCCTGCTCCCTGGTTTACAGATGGCTGTCTTCTTGTTGTGTCCTCACATTACCCAAAATTAAGGTATGCTATAAAGCTACAGTAACCAAGACATTCATGAACAATGAAAGGATAGACACACAGATCAATGGAACATTATAGAAAGGTCAGAAATATATCTGCATAAATATGGCTGATTGATTTTTTTGTTTGTTTGTTTTTTGTTTTTTGTTTTTTGCGTTACGCGGGCCTCTCACTGCCGTGGCCTCTCCCGTTGCGGAGCACAGGCTCCGGACGCGCAGGCTCAGCGGCCATGGCCCACGGGCCCAGCCGCTCCGCGGCATGTGGGATCTTCCCGGACCGGGGCACGAACCCGTATCCCCTGCATCGGCAGGTGGACTCTCAACCACTGCGCCACCAGGGAAGCCCGGCTGATTGATTTTTGACAAAAGTGCAAAGACGATTCAATAGAGAAAGGAGAGTCTTTTTAACAAACGGTGCTGGAACAACTGGATAGCCACATGCAATAAAAAAGAAAAATGAACTTCAATTTATACCTAGTACCATGCACAAATGTTAGCTAAAAATTGAATTAGAGGCCTACATGTAAAACATAAAAATATAAAACTCTTAGAAGAAAACAGCTTAAAAAAACCTTCATGACCTTGGGTTAGTCAAAGGGTTCTTAGATAGGACACCAAGAGACCAATCCATAAAAGAAAAAAGAAATCATAAATTGGACTTCATTCAAAATTAAAATATGTGGTTCTATGAAGGAAATCATAAAGAGAGTGAGAAGACATGATACAAACCGGGGAAAAAGTATTTATAAATCACATATCTGACAAAAGATTTGTTTCCAGAATATAGAAAGAACTCACAAAACTCAGCAATAAGAAAACAATCAACCTATGGGAATTCCCTGGCAGTCCAGTGATTAGGACTCTACACTTTCACTGCCAAGGGCCCGGGTTGGATCCCTGGTCAGGGAACTAAGATCCCACCACAGGCCGCCCATTGTGGCCAAAAAAAAGAAAAGAAAACAATCAACCTAATTTTCTTAAATGGGAAAAGATATGAACAGATACTTCACAAAAGAAAACATATAAATGTCAAACACATGAAAAGTTGTTCAATATCATTAGATATTATGGAACTGCCCATTAAAACCACAATGAGAGACCATTAGACATATATAAGAAAGACTTTCTAAAAAGACAATACCAAGTGCTGATGAGCATGTACAGCAACTGGCACTCTCAGATATTGCTGATGGGAATGCAATATGATACAGCCACTTTGGAGAACAGTTTGGTTTAATTATAAAATTAAACCTATGCTTACCATATGATCCAGAAATCCTACTTCTAGGTATTCAACCTAGAGAAATGAAAACTTATGTTCACACAAAAACCTGTACATGAATGTTTATAGCAGCATAACTGCCAAACTTAGAGTTCAGTAGAAAAAAGCTATCTCACCCAGGGTTATACCTCTTCCTCAGGAAAAGACTGCATCCAGTGACTAGCTAATTGGGGGGTACAAATACTTGGCCTCCTTGTTTCAACTGAGACAATTTAACAGGGCCATCCCAGACTCAGGGTCAGTTGAAACGTCTGTTGTGATTGCATCCTAGTTCAGCTTCTCCCAACTATACCCAATTCCACTTCTCTCACCTTTCACAGGTGTGTCTCCTGAGGGTACCCCACAAGAAGCTTCCACATAAAAATCTCAGAGTCTCAGAGCTTGTTTCCTGGGGAACACAACCAGTGATATAGTAAAATCAAATTTACCTATACAGAGGGAAAGAAGAGAATGGGATTTGCGGCAAGAATAGGAAAAAAGTAATAGGCTTAAACTGGATATATGTTTTCTTATTTTCCTTTTTTGTATGTTTGAAATGTTTTACAATTTTTATCAATATATGTATGTCTTCAACAGACACTTTTAGATATATCATGGTAATTTAAGCCAATGTCTCTGCCAGTTATGTAGTAATTTCTAGAAAATTCTTAGTATGTAATGTAGGTAATAATCTGGCCCAACCTTCTAATATTGAAATGTCAAGTGAAATAGTCTACATGTACCTAGCTAATTTTTCCTGAAAATCACTTGTAAAAATATTTTCAAAGTTTAGAAAAATACCACTTAATTCTTCAATAAAAACTAATAGAGGGGCTTCCCTGGTGGCACAGTGGTTGCGAGTCCGCCTGCCGATGCAGGGGACACGAGTTCGTGCCCCAGTCTGGGAAGATCCCACATGCCGCGGAGCGGCTGGGCCCGTGAGCCATGGCCGCTGAGCCTGCGCGTCCGGAGCCTGTGCTCCGCAACGGGAGAGGCCACAACAGTGAGAGGCCCGTGTACCGCAAAAAGAAAAAAAAAAACTAATAGAATAAAAAAGAATATTTTCTATTTTCATAAGACCAAAATGATAAAGCTTCTTTTCATCGTTTTTTATAGCAATTTAAAAGAATAATACTATCAAGAAGTTTATATTGCATTTTCCATGTATTATGTCATTTTACCAATAAAATGCCTTTAGTTATAAATCCCCATGTCACATGGCCACAACATGAAAATGAGCCTTAATTTTACTCTTTTGACTAATTCACATATTAGCACTTGGGCCCATTCAAATTACAGGATGGCAAGTCAAGAAACTGGTCGGGGAAACTGCTGTCTTATCACTTCACAGAACTGAAGAAGCTGTTGGCCATGTGAATCATCAGGGGACAAATTTACCCTCTGCCTCCTCACCCTACTCACAGATTCTAAAACTAGCTGAGGACACTTGAAAGAACCTGCTTGGTGAGAAAATTCTTTTGTCTCTTTCTGATGTGTGTGCACGCAGGCGCGCACACACACACGCACACACACACACACACACACACACACACGCTACTTCAAGTTTACGAGCCTGCAGCAGAGTTGGTCTGGAGAAGGGAGAGTCTCCCTAAAAGGCTATATATAAAAGTTGTCAAAAAAAAAAAGAAACAAAAACAAAACTGCCCACAAGGACTGAACTTCCAGGAGTACAGATATATAAAGTGAAGGAGAGATTAACCAAAATTCTGTGTTTGCAGAATAGATTAAACATCAAAAAGAAAAGAGACCAAAAAACAAAAAAAATTCTCCTTACAGTGAAACTTTTTGTTTAGTTCTTATTTTTAATGCTTTCCCACAGAGAATAGAATATGAAACCAAGGAGCCCAATCTTATCTCAGAGAGAGAACATTAAAGGGCATAAGAAAGAGTACTGAAGAGTTATTCAGCGGACAAAAGATTGAAGAGCTTTGGTGGTATTTTTTTTTCTTCGGGAGGATGACTTAAACTATAGGAGCCTGAGGGAAAGAGTAAAAAGTCTTGGATAAAGGCTAAGACTGGTAAGAAAGACGGACTAGAAAAGGGGACTGGCTCGGCAACGGCAGCCAGAGGCCATTTCAAGGGTTGCCATCTGCCGCCTAGGACTGGAGCTATTTCAGTGATTGTTTCTAAGCCTATGTTCAAAAAACAAGGCAATATCACCAGATGAGATTCAGATTATCCCAGAAAACCAGAACATTTGTGTCTGCCAGCACTGGTAAGTGACCACAATGTAAAACATACTGTCCAGATCTGCATGTCTTACTAAGGAAACAAATTCCAAATTTCTTATTTTCAAGGACTTTATCATCCTGTATAGGAGAAAAGACATCTTTATGGGGTAACATATGATTTTTTAAAACCATAGATTTATGTCTACAATTAACTACTGTTGTGTAACATGTAAGAGTTAAATACTTGAAGGGGATAGAAAAAAGTAAGGAAGGAGTAAATCTGACCAGAATCAGGCAAAGAACAATGGGCAAATGGTTCCAGAAGAGGTAAGTTTTACACATTTATCTTGTAAATGGTTAATGTCATGGTTCCATGGAGAAGAATAAGAGGAAGCTGTAACAGACAAAAATATTGTCACCTTCTAGAATTCCAAGGCAGACATGAGAAGAGTGTGCTTGAGACTAGCCTTGCTTAAGCACTTGTTAAGATGTATCCCCAAAAATGTGCAGTTTCAAATGAGGCAGCTGGAAGTTTAGCATGTATAGTCAGTTTTCATTTGGTGAATAAATAAAAGAATTAATTGTAAAGGGTCATGATTAGAGCTTTAGGTATGATGGAGAATGGGTTAAAACTGTCAAGAACTATGAAGAGCCTGAGATTTTACCTTACTTGCAAGCTGACAAGTTGGTCTGCAGAAGTCATGAGATCCTGCATCAGAGACAAAGGTCCTAATTGCCCACGGTTCAGCCAGCCACACAAGCATTTTTGCTTCAGTTACCCTCCAAGTGCCATGGGAGTCATACAGAAGGGCCAGGAGGATCCTGCACACACAGTAGGTTTGCATTACAGCTGAGGGATACTCAATTTATGGAACCCTAATCTTTTACAATGGCACTAAGCAAACCTGTCTGATCTCTGCTTCAGAGGAAGAGATTATTTTTATTATACTGGACAGTAAGCAAACCTGCTTCCTTGAAAAGATCATCCAGAAAAAGCAGTCAGTGTTTCTGCTCACAGGATATTTAAAAACCCAAGAGACCTATGGGGAATTGTCTCCGTACAAGTGGAGGATAGAATGACCCACAGAATGAGTGCACAGGAAACCAAGAATTCGGAGATGAAGGAATATAACAGAGTAATAAATATAGTAAGTGAAGGGAAAAGAATAGAGCTTCTCTGCAGAAGAATCAGCAAAAATGTATTATGATCTGCGGGCCTGAATCTTTGGGAAAGGGGCTGAAAGGAAGGAAGCATCAGAGTAGGAATCACACAAAACTACTCTGTATTAGTTATCTACTGCTGCATAATGAATCACCCCCAAAACTTAGTGGTTTACAACAATAAACATCTATTACATCATATACTTTCATGGGTCAGGAATCCAAGGACAATTTAGTTGGGTGGCTCTGATTCAGAGTCTCTCAGGAGGTTGCAGTCTAGATGTTGGCTGGGGCTACAGTCACCTGAAGGCTTGACTGGGGCTGGAAGATCTGCTTCCAAACTTGATCATTCATTCACACGACCAGCAAGTTAGTGCTGGGTGTTCTCAGGAAGCCTTAGTTCCTCACCACATAGACATCTCCATAGAGCCATGTGAATGTCCTCACAAAATGCAAGCCAGCTTCCCCAAGAGTGAGTGATCCAAGAGAGAGCAAAGAAGAAGCCACAGTGCCTTTTATGATCTAGTCTCAGAAGCCACACACTGTCACTCCTGCCATATTCCATTCATTAGAAGCAAGCTACTAAGTCCAGCTCACACCCAAGAGAAGGAGAATTAGACTCCACATCTTAAAGGGTAGAATATCAAAGACTTTGCAGATATGCTTTAAAACCACCACACACTCCAAGTTTATGTACCTGACATGGTGATGGAGCATATTATTATCAAGCAATAAATGATTTCACTATTAGTGAGACTGTAGTTGAAACAAGAGACAGGTCCTACAGTAGGGTGCAGGAAGATGAGCTTCTTTGGGTATGCCTGAGATGATATACCCAAGTTGCAAAATTTCAAATTTGTTTTTCAAAAAACAAATTTTTAAATTAAAATGTACATTTTCTGCTCTTTTTTCTCCTTATCCTACTACTAGTACCTAGTACTTTGCACATAGATAATCACAGAAATTTTTGGCTTTATTTTGATTCGATTCTAATGCAAGTTGATGCTCCCATAGCAATTTTTAAAAAGCAAGTGCTGTTGTCCAGGCAGAGGGGAAAAGTTGATCCAGATGCTGAAGAGAAAATTGTGTTGCTCTCTAACAGAGATCTATTATACTGAGGTTACAATCAGTTCCTTTCAGAGTCACAGGGTTCTTGTGGCCAGGTTGAAGAGACAAAACCCTCTAATCTATGGCAGAACTCAATTTTCTCCATACTTTTTGGCTTGTTGTGTAATAGCACCATGATGATTAGATCTGTATTTATGCAGATTACTCAGGCAGGGTATAAGATGAATGAGATTATAGTCAAGAATAACAGGTGGGATTCTATTACAATATCCGAGGTAAGAAATAATGCAGGCAGCCATACTGAGAATAAAAAAGAAGGGAATGTTTCGAGAGAGATATCTGAGATATGATACTAGAGGCAGGAGATGAGGGAAAGGGAGAAGCAGAGGAAAAACTCACATATGTCTGGTTAGGGTGACCAACTAGTCCCAGATTGCCCAGGACTTTTAGAGTTTCAGCACTGAAGGTCTCATACCCTGGGAAACCCCTTGGTCCCAGACAAACTGGTACCTTCAGACATCCTTAAATAGGATTACCATTCACTTATAAAGAACATAGGAGAAAGGAACATTTTTGCTGTGAAAAAATACATGCTGGGCTTCCCTGGTGGCGCAGTGGTTGAGAGTCCACCTACCGATGCAGGGGACACGGGTTCGTGCCCCGGTCTGGGAAGATCCCACATTCCGCGGAGCAGCTGGGCCCGTGAGCCATGGCCGCTGAGCCTGCGCATCCGGAGCCTGTGCTCCGCAACGGGAGAGGCCACAACAGTGAGAGGCCCGCGTACGGCAAAAAAAAAAAAAAAAAAAAACCATGCTGTGTGAACACGCTGAATTTAAGATAACTACAGAATATATAAGGAGAAACAAACTTGAAATGCATTTTGAGAGCCCGGTGGGCTGGGACTGGATGTGGAGAATTGTCAGTCATCATATGAGAACTGGTGTCATGCAAGAGGATGAAAATCACTCAGGGAGGCTAGAGAGTAAAGAGAAAAGGGGGTTAAGAATAGGACTCAGGTTTGAAAAGAAGTGAGAGGTATGTGTACTAGTGGAAGAAGAAAACTCATCAAAAGAGACTGAGAGAAAGGTAGGGAAAAGGAGATAGTGATTATCCCAGAAACCAAGGAAAGAAGGAATTTTTAGATCTGAAGGGAGGACAAAAATGTCAAATGCCAAAGAGAGGAGGCCACACGACCCGGGAATTAGGTCTATTTCCTGTGGTGATGGAAAGCGGGTGATATCAGGAGTCGGCGCTAAAACTGTAAGGAGAGCCCCTGGGCCCAGCCCCAGTTAACTTAAAGAGTCGTGTCCAACAGATACATGCCCCCTGCGCCCCTGAGAGCATGCAACATCACTTCCAACTTATTCTCTATTCCCAGGCCCTGAGAAATGATTCAACCTTTACTGACAGCTTTATTTTTGAAACAACTAATATTTATTGAAAAATTAGCATGTGCCAGGCACCATATATGCTTTATCTAATTTAATCCTCACAGCAACCCAATGAGGAACTATTATGAATATACCTCATTTTGCTTCTCTTAAATTTCTCTCCATTTGGAAACATCTGTAACGGCAAAAGTTGAAGAGTTTTCTACAACATGACGTATTCCAATAACATCTCCCTCGTATTTGAGATTGTTCAGGATCTCTGGATCCAAGTCTCTATTGACTACTTTGATTCCCAAGGATCAAATGAAATTTTTTTTTTAATTTATTAAGATACCTTTGAATTGTATTATAATTTTCAGAGTTATGATAACCCCACCTTCCTCATGCTAGCTACCAGGTTAACGAAGGCTACATTTCAATTCTTTCTACAAGAATGCCTAAATAAGCATTCAACTACCTACAGCTCTGCAATATTATACTCACAACCTCTGCAGTTGAATAGTTTACTAATTGTTTTATGTTGGTCACTTCTGTTTATTTATTAAATGATAAACTTCTGGATGTCAGAAACCAAGCATCATACTCTTCTCATCCTCTAATATACCTAACATATTATTCGGCACCATAGGTCTTTATTAATATTTGACGGCTGAGTCCTAATACTCAGAAACAAAATCATGACCAGAACATGCCTTGCACCCTCTCTATAATGGTCTACATGATGTTCCCTGACAGGAGCACCAGTATATAACCATGGTAGTCTGAGCTCTTCTCACCAAATCAGTTCATTAGACGTAGAATTAATTTATGCACTGGACGAAAGTGGAAGAGCACAGAAACAAAAATGTCCCGTATGTGGTAGTGTCTGTAAAAGATCAAATGAATAGCTATCCATAAAATGAACTGGTATTATCTCAAAAGCCTTTTTGTGAAAGATTAATATAAACTTTAATTTTTACAGTTATATAAGCTTCTGTATATATTTTCCCTAGGAAATTGGTAGTAGCAATAATACCATATTCTCAACTCACCAAAAGTTAAAACTCTCAGAGATGGAACATATATAAGCAACTAATGAAACGGACTCCATTTTTCCCTCTCTGCATTACTCAAATTGAAAAAACTCCAGAGTTATCAATTCTTCTGTAAGACATGCAGGTCTAGACTTGTACAACTACAATTTCTGCTAACTGGTCACAGGCTAGTATTTTCACACCTTTTTTGTACTAAATGGTTAGAACTGATGACTCCACCAGAAGCTGTCACCTGAGACATCACCATTTAAAAATCTTAATAATACATGCAGCAATAAGACTGAATTTTAAAATTTTTAAAAATTTTTTTGCATTTCAGGAAACTCTTGTAAATGCCACTTATTTGCCTTTTGTACAACTACAGCACATAAATG
The DNA here is from genome assembly GCF_039906515.1 of Pseudorca crassidens. NCBI lineage: Eukaryota > Metazoa > Chordata > Mammalia > Artiodactyla > Delphinidae > Pseudorca > Pseudorca crassidens. The sequence continues at coordinate 79,456,519 of NC_090297.1, forward strand.
CCTGCTAAGATTAGCTGAAATTTTTTGTGTTCATTTGCCACATATAATCAGTACATTTCTAGGCTGGACAACCCTTTGGATAATTACCTGAATTTTTTGTAAATGCTTTAGATTGCTCATCTAACTTGACAAAAAGCGGTTTGCTAAAAAACAAACAAACAAACAAATAAATAAGGACAGGGTGGAGGAGGGCAGGGGAGGGAGGGAGTAAAACACCAAGCTCTGCTAATAAATAGTTCTCAGAAATATCAGCTCCCAATTTACTACTTGTACACAATGGGCCAGTTGGAACTTGCATGGTGATCCAATTTGCCACAGCTCTTGTTTTCAGTCTTTGTGGAGCTGCTGTGTGAGCACAGCGGGGGCCGCTCCCACCCATCTCCTGAGTCAATCAGTGGGCTTTTGTTTCCTGCTGGTCAAAAATATCAGGAGGCTTTCAGAGTCTAATTATCAATGAAAAATTAAATTCAATACAGCAATGTAGCCACAAGCACCCCTCTCCTCACCTTTTCTGTGCCCTCCCCACCCTAGGCATGTGATGGAGTATCAAGGTATTCCTTAGGATTCCAAACAGATAGCAAGAAAAAAAGGCACAGGCCTGGGGAAGCGGGCAGGAGAATAATTGATTTTTATTTACACAGCTTTCTCCTTTCTTGGTGCAGGACTGTTCTAATTACTATGGACATTCTGGAAATCAGCAAAGGGTAGGGAGTCTCCCCCCAGAATTGTTAGGCCATGTTTATCTCAACATTGCTTCATAAAATTTTCTGGCCGTAGTTTCCATCAGAAATTGAATAAGCAGAGAAATGAAAGAAGATATATGTTATTGCCAATAATCCCAATTTACTTGATAATTCAAATACGCCCTTTCTAATGCAGTGAAGGAGTTCTTACTGTTTGTTAAAAGTATATTCTATCTCTTCTGAATTTATTCCAGGCAGTTCAAGAAACATGAAGTTGAAAATGCTTTATTTATTTATTTAATAAAACTGCCGCTTTATTCAGAGTTTCAAAGGTCAAAGTAGATACAGGTTCCTCGCTTCACATTCTAAGTCATGGAATAGAATTTGAACCCACCAAATCCAGGTACGGTACATCTATAGTTTTGTACTTATGTATTCTCTTTTAACCCTCTTGACTTAAAAAAAACAAAAACGATGTGTCTTATTGATAAGTGATCAATTAGGTTATAAAGGAAGAAAAATCCTACCATCTTGATATATACACCCTTAACAACCTTCCCTTAAAAGTACTCCTCCAGGGGCTTCCCTGGTGGCGCAGTGGTTGGGAGTCCACCTGCCGGTGCAGGGCACGCGGGCTCGTGCCCCCGTCCGGGAGGATCCCACATGCCGCGGAGCGGCTGGGCCCGTGAGCCATGGCCGCTGAGCCTGCGCGTCCGGAGCCTGTGCTCCGCAACGGGAGAGGCCACGACAGTGAGAGGCCCGCGAACTGAAGAAAAAAAAAAAAAAAAAAAATACTCCTCCAGAAACTGAAATATTAAAGTTAAAGCCAATTGAGGCAAGCCTTCTCATGGAGCTCAAATACTCCAAATATAATGTCATTATACATCATATTAAAAGTTACCCAGTAAGTATTATGGTTAATTCACAAAATCCACTGAAGTGTAACATGTTCTTCCGTATGAGGAACTATCAAGAGATGATATCAACCTTGGGTTAACTATCTCTAGAGATGATTTAATCAGACAATACACTTTTCTCTATGAGTTCAAAGGTATTAAAAAGTCTTGAATATATTGTTAGGTAACAGATTGGACTAGAAATCCCTCCAGTGCTCCAAAATTCTTAGGACACCAATGATGGAATTGTTTGAACCTGTTTTAAGGATCACAAAGACTCACTAATGAAATTATAGCTAAACTTATCCAAGGACACTCTGGGAACTCAACAGTAAATATAATAATCAAAGAAACACCCTTATGACCAGAGGAAGGCAGAGGAGGGGGACAACATTAAAGGTAAGTCTATAGCATGAAAATATGAATTTTCATTTTTAATGTTTTAAATAAAACTTTCCATCTTTGCAAATAAGAGCATTCAAAAGCATAAAAGATAAATCCATTTTGTTCTTTGACAACTCTAATACTACCTTGAAAAGAGAGACATTTACCATATACTGAGGAATATGTTGTTATTATTATTATTCATTTGAATCTTATTTTAAATTATCATATATTATATAACTAAAGAATAGGCTATCTTTGAACATGGCACTATTCATAGAGAAGGGCAGTTGTTTGACATTCTTTGGCTTTTACACATTTATGTAAATTATTTAATCTTAATACCCAAACACAATATACATGTTCATAGCAGTACCACATCAGAAATAGTTACTAAACAAGGGTCATTCTTTACAAATGGACAGAAGGTAAAATCCTAACAGTTAAAAATGATAACAGATATAGTATAAACTAAATAAAGATTATCTTTTCAATATATTTCAAACCTATAACAACCAAAGACATATCAAAGACTCTGTTTCTGTACTGGTACATCTTTGTTGAAATTGGCTTAACTAAATGGGCATAAAAAACTTTTTCTCCTCTCGTTCTTTCTCTTAGACGTTACTGAATAAAATCAAGTTTATCATTAAAATGTAGTTGACTGCACAGAATGCTATCCTTTTCCTTTTAATGGATTCTATATTGTCTACTTGGAGTTTTTTTTAAGTAAAAGTGTTATTTTTATCTAAAATTAAAAATTACTATAATATTACATATATACACGTTAGTGTAAACAGTATGGTTCACATTAACACAAAAGTTTAGCAACATAAAGGAGGATCTCTTTAACTGAGATATAAGGTAGGAGTAAACACTTTACGCAAATGCACTTCAGGTTTTCTGGTCTCCTTGACACACACCCAGAACTTCTAAAAAAGAAGCTGTACATGCTATTTAAGGTTGTATCATATGTTTTATATTATAAATTATTAATGGACTTAATGGACAAATGCATTAGAAAGAAAACAGGCAAATTACAGAATAATTTAACGTTGCAAAGAAACAGAGCAACTTGCAGGACATTAAACACTCTATTTTGACATGGAATGCCTGAAGCTAAAACAATTAAAGCTGCAAAATATTGCTGGCTGACATGATGTGTATGTAAATTTGTCATTCATTGGCAAAGGTTTGCACCAATCACCGGGAATGATCACAGTAAAACAATCCATGTACCATAAAATGCTTTTAGAGAAGTCCTCTGAAAGAGTAGCTATATATCATTTAGGTGTCTGATCATTATCCATTGTAAATTTTTGGTTTAATAAAAGAGTCTCCTATGGAAGTGACCTTAAAATTGATGATTAGTTCTTGGCATATTACTTATATCTGTTTATTTCTTAAAGGGAAATAGCATTTTTAACACACCCCACAGCCAGAAAAGAAAAAACAGGTAGAGCTTGACATTATATATAATTTGATTATGTTTTTCCCTAGGCTCCCAGAAGAAGGCCTACCTTTGAGTACTGTATCAAACTCTACCCTTTAGAAACAGATCTAACAGGGCCATACTGAATTCCAGCCAGTGACCTGATTTATCCCAGCGTAGAAATAGTGATATTTTCCCACAAAGGTAGGAGGGAAAAATAAAACACCACAGTAATCCCCAAAATTCACTGTTGCTATGGAAGAGAAGGGGATGCCTGCTGAGACTGAAAGTCACAAAATATTTGGGCACTTGAGAAAATGTAGGCCCATCTTCTATTGCCAAAGCCTCAAGACTCTCTTTGCCAGGACTCCCTGGTCATTTGGCATTGCAGAGAAATGCTGGGCAGAACACCAGCAGAAGATATAAGGAAATCAGGCACATTTTAATATTCACCTATCAAAGTTCTGCAATCATCCTTTCAAATTAGCTAAACCAACAATAACTGGGAGCCAAGAGAACATTTTAATAAATATCAAAAATGACTTCATAATATCAGAATAGTCAAAATAGTTGGTGAATGCTAACTCTTACATTTCTTAGACATTTCACCAATAAGTTTAATTAAACTTTCCCAAAGCCTATGAATGGGAGAATATCTTTCTCTCTCTCTACTTTTCTTTTTAAGTAAAGAGCTGGCTCATATGATATCACAGCTCCAATTCCCCTAAGACCCTATATTGCAGTCCTTGGCTGTTACAGAAAAGAAATAAAAGGTTAATCTCCAGCCTTATGTTTTGGAGAAAATAATCACAAACCACAATCTCCATTTGGTAAATAAGCTGTACAGGAGACCCCGACCTGCCAAACACTGAATATTATACGCATAATACTGTGTTGATCACCCAAACCAAGCATCCTTAAATACAATGTCTAAATTAAATGAATTAGAAATTTAAATTTATATACACAGACACTAGAAAAGAAAAAATTCCTATTCTAGAGTTTAATAATCCTGACAGCCTCCTACATAACTTGCAAGATAAGAATATTAGATTGTGAATCCACTCCTGGGCATATATCTGGACAGAACTATAATTTGAAAAGATATATTCACTCCATTGTTCATTGCATCACTGTTTACAATAGCCAAGACATGGAAGCAACCTAAATGTCCATCAACAGATGAATGGATGAAGAAGATGTGGTATATATATATATATAAATACATATATACACATACATATATACACGTAATATAATATTACTCAGCCATAAAAAAGAAGGAAATAATGCCATTTGCAGCAACATGGATAAAACTAGAGATTATCATACTGAGTGAAGTAAGTCAGAAAGAGAAGGACAAATACCATATGATATCACTTATATGTGCAATCTAAAATATGATACAAATGAACTTAATTATGAAACAGAAACAGATTCACAGACATAGAGAACAGACTTGTGGTTGCCAAGTGGGATGGGGGCGTGGGGGAGGGATGGATTGGGAGTTTGGGATTAGCAGATGCAAACTATTACACATACAATGGATAAACAATAAGGTCCTAGTGTATAGCACAGGGAACTATATTTAATATCTTTTTTTTTGGCTGCGTTGGGTCCTCATTGCTGCGTGCAGGCTTTCTCTAGTTGCAGAGAGCGGGGGCTACTCCTCGTTGCTACTCCTCGTTGCGGTGTGCAGGCTTCCCATTGTGGTGACTTCTCTTGTTGCAGAGCATGGGCTCTAGGGGCACAGGCTTCAGTAGTTGTGGTGCACGGGCTTCAGTAGTTGTGGCATGCAGGCTCAGTAGTTGTGGCTTGCAGGCTCAGTAGTTGTGGTGCATGGGCTTAGTTGTTCCGCGTTATGTGAGATCTTCCCGGACCAGGGCTCGAACCCATGTCCCCTGCACTGGCAGGCGGATTCTTAACCACTGCACCACCAGTGAAGCCCTATATTTAATATCTTATAATAAATGATAATGGAAAAAATATGAAAAATATATATATAACTGAATCACTTTGCTGTACACCAGAAACTAACACAATATTGTAAATCAACTATACTTCAATAAAAAATAAATTTAAAAAAATAAAATAAATAAAATTTGTTTAAAAAGAATATTAGTGAGACTTCCCCGGTGGCACAGTGGTTAAGAATCCTCCTACCAATGCAGGGGACACAGGTTCGATCCCTGGTCCGGGAAGATCCCACATGCCGTGGAGCAATTAAGCCTGTGTGCTACAACTACTGAGCCTGTGCTCTAGAGCCCAAGAGCCACAACTACTGAGCCCATGTGCCACAACTACTGAAGCCTGTGTGCCTAGAGCCTGTGCTCTGCAACAAGAGAAGCCACCGCAATGAGAAGCCCGTGCACCACACAAAGAGTAGCCCCTGCTCGCCACAACTAGAGAAAGCCCGCGTGCAGCAACGAAGACGCAATGCGCCAAAAATAAATTAAAAATTTAAGGAAAAAAAAAGAATATTAGCTTGTGGGAACTCAACAAATATTTACTGAGCATCTCTGATAGGTACTGGGGAAAATTTTTAAATGTATATTATATGTCCTCAAAAGGCTTATAGTCTAAGGAGAAAAATAGGCAAATAATCAAATATCATACACATAAGGATGGTTAAAGTACTAAACAGAGGTATAATGGATAAAAGAAGAAAGTAGGAGTGGGAGGAAAGAAGAAAAATATTAAAGAAAACAGAGGAAGGCACTGACATACAGAATGGAAAGTGGTAGAATGACTCTGAAAACTGTCTCAAGTGCCACTCGTGTATTCATGCTACAATCTATCTAGCCATGCACACTCACAGTCCACAATTAACAATTTCACAATGGTTTTAGAAGTATATATCTCTCACAGAGGTATCTAGAATGCACTTGCAATAAATCTTTTAGAATCTGCTTCATTCCTGGCATTATAACTTAGAAAAGGGGCTGTCTTGACGTTTATATGCCAGCAAGACAATTTCTATGTTGAAAAGGTGATCACACATTTCAATGTCTCACAAACAATAAATATGAATCATAGCCATGCTACCCAGTGTGAATAGATTTCAGAGCCCTAAGAGCTAAAATAATTCTAAAATTATCTCCGCCTTTGGGCAGTAATAACCATTGATCTTTTTTTTTAATCTAGAAACTTAAAAAATAATTCTGCTGTTCTTCCTAAGCCTTACTACAGTAGAAGGAAGTTGAGGTGAGGTTTTCTTTGTTATAAACATGTTGTATCTATGAAGTACAATATTAATCCCATTTGTACCATAAAAAGTGTGATCCACTTGAGCCTTGCTCTCTTGTGAATTATGAATCATTGTAGTACATTGGGGAGAGTTATCATGTCTCTATGGTTCTTACTTTGTTTCTTCAATTTTTTCCTCAAATACCTTGGTACCAAAAGAATCTAGGAAATCTGAAGTCCCCCATATGAAATATATTAATATATTCTTTCCACAGACTCTCCACTCTTTCAATAAAATATGTAGCTTAAGAGAACCAGAAGACCACCAAATAAAATGATACTAGTTCTATTTTATCCCTTGGAAGGAAAGGCTACTTATTATAGTCTTATTCCTTTGGTATGTATCTAAAATACCCAATTAATAGGGTTTAACTATCGGACAGAATTTGTTTTTAGAATAATGAAAATGTGTTGTCATTACATTTGTATTCCCTTGTGTGTTTTTCTGAGATGTGATTCATTATAACTTAGCTGTTCTGTTTTCCAATTCTTCGTATTTTCACATCTTTTCCAGCAAAATAATAATACATAAATAATACAACACTTTACAGATTTTTCTCCATTGGCATGCTTTTGCTCTCCAAGCCTCTTAAAGTAAGGATGTGGTAAATTACAAAGAGAGTCTGGATGTGAGCTTTCTTCAGGAAAAAGCATGTTTTCTCTCTTCTCCTGCCACACACAATGCAGATTCCAGTTAACAGTGCATTAAGCAATACAGAATAGTAATTTTGAACCCAAACATCATGCCAAATACTTCTGGTGAAAAATAGTTGCTAAATGTAGCTTCATCTTGAAAGTCACTCTTTTCATTAACAGTGTCTTCCAGTCGCCTTGTTTCAATAGTACTACTATTAACCATGAAATTTAGCTGCTTCTATTTACTCTTTGAATTATACCTATTAAATTGCCAACTCAATTTATTTTCCCAGTTGTCAGTACCCTGTTAAGAATATTGCTAACAAGCTAAAGGAATTTCTATTCCTTTTCTTAACTTATCTGGCTGACTGAATTTACTCACCACTACAATTTAGAATATAGGATCCAGTGGAAAGTGGAGTCAATTCCTGACATCAGCCTTCACTCCTATCCCTATTAAAGAGGCTCATTTTTAGAAAAGAATTAGAAAAAGAGTGTTCCGTGAATTTCTCTACTTACTACAAATCAACAACAACAAGTCTAGAGAGTCACATGACTAATTCAGAGCTATGAAAAATGAATGAGTTTAATTAAAAAGTAAGCTGGCAGTGCAATTAAGTCAAGAAACTATGTTACATAACTAGCACAATTTTACCACGTGCTATTCTCATTGCCATCTACAAGATGTCAGCCAAAAACCAACTGAAAATTAAAATTAGATTTTAAAAAAGTTTGTACCATATCACCACCATGGTTAATAATGGTAACAAACATTCACTATACCCTTAGGAGCCTCACATTTTTTTTTGCCGGGTACTTGAAATACAATGAAAGATCAGACATGGTTCCTCCCATCAAGAAATATATATCAACTTGCAAACATCACTTGCATACGCTGTTTTTAATTAATCAATGAGTTCACATTCAATCATGTTAACTTTACCTACTTTACACTAGGCACTGATCCAGGGATTGGGGACAAAAAGACATACATAACACATATTGAGGATAATTTTAGATGTTAGTTTACTAGTTACAATCAGAAAGTATGAACAGATTAATGTTCCTGATAACAATCCAGAATTTAAGAAACCAGTATTTAGAAAGAAAAACATGTGATGACACTTTCTTTAATAAGGAAACTTTGTTTCATTTCATCATTCCCTGACCAATCCACAAGAAACATTTTTCATCTTGCTAAAGAAAACTGCCATTAAGTATTTTCAAAACATAAAGACCAATGTCCCTCATTTTAGAATGAGATTAGGAAGGAAACCTCAGGAGTAAAGCTATTGGCTGAAAAATTAGTTGAGATAAATGTTTATGTGCAGACGGTGTATTCATGGTAAGCTGAAAAGTTTTCTTAGTGAGGAAGTAGTCAAAGTTTTACAACACTGGTGTTAAGTTGTAGGGGATTCCTAAAATGCTGTCACTGTTAACTGCAACAGATGCAGCTGAGCTAATTTTTTAAAAACCTGAAATTCAGAAGGTAGTAGATTAGACTGCCACCCATGTAATAGAAAATTGATTCTCTTATACAGATTCACTTTCATATAGTTATTGAAGGGCTGATCTCAGTAGACTGTAAGCCAATCACAGCACTTATTCAATATAGAATAAAGGAGGTCACTAATTACAGTTGCCAAAAGTCAAGTTTTCTATAGATATGGCTAAGTCACCAGGTAAGCAGTGAGAGTGTACGTCTTTCCTAAAACTGATATCACAAACATATGGAGTTAAGATACCTCACAAACTCAAGTCCTTCAGAAGTCTACTCTCTGCATAGTGCCCTATACTACATATACTCTTAGAGCCATCTTGAGAAACTTTAACTTTCACTCCACTACAGTCTTAGACTAAGTCACTGTAAGAAGCTCCTAGTGAAAGATAACATTTATATAAAAAAAAAGGAAATGAAAAAAGTATGATACATATTTCTAGATTTCATCTTAATATACATAAGTCATTCTACCTTTTGACTGATGAGGAACTACACAGTCATAGTCAGAATTCTTTCGGCCTATGAAGCAAGTTGAGCCAAAGAAAAGTGGGGTAAAGGGTCAATAAATTTGGTGCTGAGGGAGAAGACTAAACATTATTTTTCTGGGCCAACTGTTCTAAGTTTGTTTCTAAAGGCTGATCTGTGTTGCTTTGAAGAACATCATTTGACTCTCAATATATTCCAAACACAGAACAAGAATTTTCATTATATCAGGGCCTAACTATACAACAATATGAAATACGCAAACAAATTTAAACTTTCTTTCAAAATGTTAAATTTTCAATATAAGGGCATATATCAATATGAAAGACATATTTTTGTATCTTTTCTAAACACTTATTATTCATATCAAGAGTATCAAACCAATGCATAAAGAATGATTATGAATCTTACAGACCATATAAAAAATCATTCTATAATGAATGAAATCCCTAATCTCTAAAACCAAACATTTATTAGTGTTTCTAACACAAGCATCTGGAGCCAGAAGACTGACTATAGAGAGAGGGGGGTTTTTGTTTGTTTTGTTTTTAACATCATAGCATTATTTCCCTCTGACTCATAAAGCCTAAGGTATTATCCTTTTGTGATGCTGATATTGGGAAATAAAGAAACATTTATATTATGGGCTCTGTGATATAATGAAAGATGTGTACTCTAAAATACAAGACAGAAGAACTATGATTTGATCTTTCCTGTAACTCAAACTATGTTAAAGATTATGCCTCATAATGGGTTTTTATTATGTTTTGTTCCATAAAGCATTTCTAGTCACCATAATGATAAGCTATTTCAACGTTACCCATATAAATCCACATAGAGTTTTCAAACCAGAATTCCATGCAGAAATCAGCCTCAAAGCATTACAGCATTTTTAAACATTTAAAAGTGCTATGAAATTTCCTTGGATATTGAAATATTTTACATGCATCAGGGACTCGTATAGATATTTATGCAGGATAATAAGGGTATGCACAGATACACAAATCAGTGCAAATTTGTCTATATAGATGAAGAGATGCTTCTGTTTACATACGGACATTCATAAAAATTAGGGGAAAAAAGTCAAAACTAAATAAATATTTAATATGTCAGCACCTGTCATATAGTTTTGTGTGTGTGCTTCACTACTACTGACTAGCAGTAGTACTGCTACTCTAACCAACTTCATTAAACAATAAAAGAAAAGTAATAAGTCATTTCACACTCTGTCTGACCATTATACAATAATAGCAAGATTTCATGCAAGGGTACAACATTATGCCCATCTGCAATCACAGTCTCTTTGCAAAAATCTCAATTCACACTTCACATGCAGCTAACCTTGTTACCATCCCTTCCTAAATCCATCAGTGTTGCAGCTGCACGTCTTCACAGCCCAACATCTTAAAATTCATCACTTTGGCACCTTAGCATCACTATAGGTCAAGATAAAGAATCCAACCAAGAATAATTAAAGGGCACCCAGATGTTTAGTTTACTTCTCTCAAGCCTTTCCTTTAACATATTTGAATTGCCTATGTGTACTATGTCTTTCATATTTTTAAGATATGTGCAATGTGGTTATTTTAAGGGTATGAGACCTGGAACAATACATTTCAGAGTTTTTTTTTTTTTTTAACAAGTATAGTTCTTTGTAGTTGAAATTTGAACAAGAGGCGTGATAATGAGTAGGTTGAGGGAAGGAAAGGTGTTATCTCATTAAGGTAATTACTAAGACATCCCCACCATTATAGCGGTTTGAAAATGTGGCAATTAAAGCGCCCTACATGGGCTCCTGGAGACAAGAGAACAGGACAGTTCTCTTGGAACTTCTATGTTACAGTTAATGTGTGTCATGTACATGAAAGAGTAGACTATTCCTATTTAATTCTTTTCCTCAACTCCCCACCCCCTCCCTCAAATTTCTTTGTGGGTTACGGGTTTGTTTGTTTTTTTTATTTAACCTGAATTTAGTTCTGATGAAAGGTGCCAGATTGACAGTCCTAGAAGCAAAAGCCTTCTATTGACCCACAGAATAGCTGGAGCACAGAAAACAGTAGGGCAAACTAGGCAAGCAACATGCTACCAACCTAAATCAGAAGAGACCTAACGTTCTTCCCCTTCTTTAGTCAGGCAAGTCTTCTCCGGTGAGGAGGCTGCCAAATTCATATTCAAAGTCAGGGAAGTTTAAAATACACATAAAAAATTTGTAAGTGGTGCTCTTAGCTGACTTCACCACAGCATACACGGGCTCACATAGCTCTCAATTTACTGAGGCTTAACTTGCACTATTCACTGAAACCACTACCTTTGGTCAGTAATTCGTATCTCCTCTTGAGCTGGTCATCTTGTTCTTTCATTGCTTCCACTGCCCTAGTCAAGATAAATAATAAAGTGATACACCAAATAACATCTAGAATCCTTTCTCCAGAATCTTGCTTTCACACTCATTGAAGCATTATTCATCTCAAATCAAGGAAAACAATTTAAATGTCCAGTGATGAAAGAATGGTTGACTCGATTATGATACATTTATGGGAGAGAATCTTATGTATCGAATATTATACTTACAGAGTTTTAAATAATACAGAAAAGCAGTTGTAACCAAAAACATAAATGATATCCCAGATGAAATATCAAAATTATACAAAAATTCACAGCAAAAATCTAGAAACAATAGATCAAATATTAGCAGTAGTTTTCTTTGAGTGACAGAAGATGAACTTTTTTTCTTCTCTCTTCAGTACTTTTTTTTTTTTTTTTTTGCGGTACGCGGGCCTCTCACTGTTGCGGCCTTTCCCGTTGCGCAGCACAGGCTCCGGACGCGCAGGCCCAGCGGCCATGGCTCACAGGCCCAGCCGCTCCGCGGCATGTGGGATCTTCCCGGACCGGGTCACGAACCTGTGTCCCCTGCATTGTCAGGCGGAATCTCAACCACTACGCCACCAGGGAAGCGAGCGGCTGGGCCCGTGAGCCATGGCCGCTGGGCCTGCGCGTCCGGAGCCTGTGCTCCGCAACGGGAGAGGCCGCAACAGTGAGAGGCCCGCGTACCGCAAAAAAAAAAAAGAAAAGAAAAGAAAAAAAATTTCCACAGTCAGTATGCATTACTTTTACAAAAGAAAAGTTATGTTATTAGATTTTTCAAAAAGCATGTTTTCCCAATAAAGATATTAAAAAAAATAGCATGTTTTTGTGTGTGTGTAGTAGGATTTGATCACATAAATTTAACTCCATTAAAATTGAAAGACAGGAATCATCTGGAAAAGCTGTAATACTGTAGCATCTCTATCCTTTCCCTTCTCTATCTTTACAGAAAAAAATGGAAGTGGGGAACAGGGATTGAAAGGAAAAATAAAAAGCACAAATCAAATATGTCATTAAAAAAAAAACAACTAAAGTTTAGAATAGGTATTAACCTAGATGACCTTAGAGATTCCTTCCAATCCTGAGTTTGGATCAAGATCAGTTCTGTTTAAAATCCAATTACTTATTAACGTGGATGTTGGAAAATATCCTTTTCCAAATTTCTGGGCAGAACCAAGAATCATGTTCCCCTAAGGGACTAGATCATTCATGAAAGGAAAAGAAAAGCCTGTAAAACATGTTACCAAATAAAGGAGATGCTTCCTGAAATGTCACCGACATATGCAGCACTGCTGTTAATAAGCAGTGTCTTGAATAGTTGGGATTTTTTTAATCCTGTTCCAAATTATTAATTAAGAGTAAGACCCAACAAATTTACAAGCTTAAGTCAACTTTTCAGCATTGACATCCCTCAAGAGAAACGCTTGGCCCATCACCTAAACATCCCAGACATATAAAATAACAAAAGTCAGGAGGATAAAAGCAAGGCAGGAATGGAGAGCAGAACAGATTCTGTGGCCCAAGGCCTTAAAAGTCTTCAGAGGCCAGAGCTTCCCTCTATTGAATTCACTCACCTGAGGCTTCTCAACAGATCTCCGGCCAGCATACCTATTACCAGTTCCTGAAATGAAAGCAGTCATTATTGCTTTACTAAAGGAAGTGGAGACATCTTCATGTTTATACAAATTCTAATTGAATTTTACCCTAATAAATATCTTCGTGGGAGGACTTCGGGCATGTGAAAATAATGGTGCCTTCCGCAAGGATAAATAGGCTACGAGAAGCACGGGGAGCTGCAGAAGGTCGCCCCTTAGGCACCTTCAGAGGCAAAGGGTTTTAACCCAAACTGGTAACAAGAGAGGGGTAATGGAAATCGGTAATGAAAGGTCGGGCCTGGTCTCTGCAAGCGGCAAGCCCGGGAAAAGGCTGCCCCATAGGCGGAGGAAGCCAAAGCTCCGCCAGCGGCGGCAAGGTCACTTTCGTTCCTGCGCTCTGACTGGGCACGGCTGAGGTGGGCGGGTCAAAGTTTGCCACGTGACAGGAAAGGGTGGAGTTGTTTCCACTGCAAAGACCAGGCTCTTGGAGATCTGCTGCAACGTACGTCTACAGAAGTTCATGAGGGAATCCAGATTATGGATTGCCAGAAATTTCAAAAGCAATCCCAAAAAGAAGAAGGACAAAATGAATCACCCCAGGGCTTCCCTGGTGGCGCAGTGGTTGAGAATCTGCCTGCCAATGCAGAGGACACGGGTTCGAGCCCTGGTCTGGGAAGATTCCACATGCCGCGGAGCAACTAGGCCCGTGAGCCACAACTACTGAGCCTGCGCGTCTGGAGCCTGTGCTCCGCAACAAGAGAGGCCGCGATAGTGAGAGGCCCGCGCACTGCGATGAAGAGTGGACCCCGCTTGCCGCAACTAGAGAAAGCCCTCGCACAGAAACGAAGACCCAACACAGCCAAAAATAAATAAATAAATAAATATTTTTTTAAAAAATGAATCACCCCATGGCCACACTTAATCCATTTGTGTTTTATGTGATTTTCTGGACCAATCTATTGATGCATAACAATGAATGATTATGTGACAATTACGCATTTATTCGCATACGAGCATGTATAATGTAATGCCATGGTGTGTTCAGTCAAGGCTGGTGAGGAAGTAGGTGTCCCTTTGAAATCCTCTTAATCTAACGGAAACGACTTGGTAAGCTTCTATCAGTAGAACGTTTGTGGGAAATGGGGCAGATGAATAAAGTGATTGTAGCTCTGTTACACCCTACTTCCAATGGACATCTCTGTCTCTGTTAATATGTGGGCTAGAACTTCCCTGCCCATAGGTCTGCAGATGCCCCGGGTTGGGGGGGGGGAGGGAGGAGGCGAGCAGAGAGGGGGGAGACTAAGAGTTGGTGCAAGAGGAAGTTGGACAATCAGATCCTTATTTGCATCTTTCAGAAATTATGACATGCCTATTTTCTCAAATGAGAGGCATTAGGAAAATCAAAATCTTCATATTAGATCACTAGAAAGTCATTTCCTAGCAGTTCACTCAACCGGAAAAGGGCCTAGTGAGAAAGAGACGTACTATGGTCTTTTCACTTGGAAGACCCCCACAGCTGGAAACTATACCAAGTAGTTTAACTTCCCTACAGTAGGAAGTGAGTAGCACCGACTTCCATATCCTTTTCCTAACACTCTATCAGCCAATTGGCTTTAGAATGTAGAATATTTATCCATAATGGGCATTCTAATTTTGTGGCATAGGAGTGGGGAAATAATACACCACCACTGCCTAATTGCTCTCTCCTTGGGCGGTAGTATAAATACACATTACTCCATAGAAAACTTTTTCTCCCATTTCACATAACCATGCACACCTTGGAACACCTTTTTCTCCAGCCCCTGGAGGCACTAGGGTCTCGCCAGTGGTACCTGACTTTCAGATATGGATAATCCACGCTGCCGCTAAAAGTCTCTGTCAGCATCTAAATTCCACTTAGCATTTCCATTCCTCCAACTCTAAAGGGAAAGAGGAAGAGGAGAGCCAGAGAGGCAGTTGAGGAAGTGGGGATAACCAACAACGAGGAGCTGGCTTCCAAGAACTGAGGGAAAACCTGAGGGAGGCATTCATTTGCAGCCTTGAGACCTTGGGGGGTTGGGGAAGGGGGAGTATGAAGTGCGATACAGATATGAGCTTCTACCTGGGCAACCATTATTTTATCATCTTCATAGGAGAACGCTTTATATTCCCTCCCGAGTCCACTGAGATGTGAGAACAGGGGCCCCTGCTCTGTAGGCCCTGCCCAAGCACCGTTCGTGAAGGTATTTTGATTCCTGTCCCTGGTCTATACGGCCCCTATCCAGACGCACGCATTTCTCCCTGAAACACCGTCTGTAACGGAGAGCGGGAACTTGGGGCGACGGGGCTGATCCGGGTTGGGGGTAGGGCAGGAGGAGCGCTGAGGCCCGGCTGGGGCGCAAACGGCGGGAGACCCAGCGCGGAGCCCACGCGCTGCAGTGGGGCGTGGGAATCGCGGAGCAAACCGCGGGCTGCAACGTGTGTGAGAATTGCTGGGAGTGGGAGGGAGGATTTCACATCTAGGGCTTGTTCACTAAAGAATCCAGGCGGCCAGACATAGGGGTGGGGGGGGGGGCGGAAATCCATCAGCTCCACAAAGTGACAAAGCCCTTCTATCGTACGTCAAGTTCAATCTCGGGCTCGCGAAGATCCTCCTTTTTCAGTGGAGCTCCTGCGGGTCCTGGACCAGATCGTAGCGGGAGCTGGGAGAGTCCCAAACCGGCGGAGAGGAGACGAGAGGTGGAAAAAGCGGTGGAGATCAGGGCCTCGGCTCAACCCAACCTGCAGGGCGGCCGTCTCGGGAGCGCTTCTCCTGGGCTTCCATCGGCCGAGGCGGCGGTTCGCAGAGCAGGGTCGGAGCTGCGCGAGCGGAGAAAGTAACAAATGCCATTGAGAGCGGTTCCTCTGGCGATTTCGCTGCGGCCGCGACGCAAGGGCTTCGAAGCAGCAGAACGGAGGCCCCTCTCCTTCCC
This sequence comes from Pseudorca crassidens, assembly GCF_039906515.1. Classification (NCBI taxonomy): domain Eukaryota; kingdom Metazoa; phylum Chordata; class Mammalia; order Artiodactyla; family Delphinidae; genus Pseudorca; species Pseudorca crassidens. Next base: position 79,472,690 of record NC_090297.1, read on the forward strand.
AGTCGGCTTCCACTAAGAACTTATTAAATAGGGACGGTTTAGAGTTGATCTGTCACTGAGCACTACTTACCCCGAGATCTTTTGGTTTTTGAATTACTTTATTGATTGAAGATTTTGTTCTTTGGAATGTGACCCTGTTTGGACTTAGAGCTAATCAGGAAGCGCCGCCGGGGAGGGCGCTTTGTAATCACTTCGCGGACCTCCCCCGCGGGCGCCGCCGACCCTTCCCCGGTGCGCCCCCTGCGGTCGCCTAGGCTTTGCAGGGAACCCTCCAGCCTCTGGGACTCCGCTCCCCCGCGCGCCCTGGGAGCTGTCTGTGGTGCTAGGAGAGAGAAACGGGAGAGGGAGGCCCGAGGGGAGACAAAAGGAGAGGCAGAGAGCAGAGAAACTGACAATGCGAGGTTGGCTGAGACCGTCCACTCAGCAACACTCAGACTGACAGAGGCCTTCAAAATTCAGCCGGAAGAAGGCGAGGAAAAAAGTCCCTTCTGGGTCATCTCATCTCCCTGAGACAGCTGAGCTGATTTTCCAATGCGAAAGGCCAGTGATACCTCCCTCTCTCTGAATGCACACAACCCTTATCCCACACACTTAGCCCTACTAAACCCTGGGGGTGTTCAACCTGCCAGAAGAAGGGAGGGGCACACAGGCCCCAACTTCAGGGAAAGAGGCATGGGTAGAGAGGAAGGCTGGAACTGGCCAAGAAGTGGGGACTGAACAAAGACCTAGTGGGAGACTCAAAAAGTCTAGAGGCGCTGTTCCAGGGTTCATGGAGTAAACCCTGGAGAAGCCCCCGCTCGCCCTTCTGCCTAATTTTCTAGCCAACAGCCAAGACACCCGACAAACCAACTTTCCCACACCAAGAATTCAATGCTGAGGAGGAAACATCAGTTCCCTAGGAGGCTCAGCCCTGCCCCTGATCATGCCCACCAGTAGTGAAAAGTCAGTCTCTTCCCAAGCGTGTTGACTTCAAGTCATGCCTGGCTTTTTAGAAAACTAAGCAGTTCTCTTCTAGTATATTTTTGTAACCACGTGGCTTAATAGGGACTAAAGTTTCCCTAGCCCTGGGGAGAGCTTTTCCAAATATTTTTAGAAAGTTAAAAATATAACAAAACAAACCACTCACGAAGAGGGGAGGTGGGATTTGGCAGACTCCTGGGGAAGGGCCGCCTAGGCAGGAGTCAGATGGCAGGGAGGGAGGAGGACGGAAGTCTTGGTTTGAGGGTAAACGGTTTTATTTGCAACAGAGGAAATCAGCTGTCTAATTTGCCATCATGTGGACTTTCATTTTAAGGGCAGGGGGAGCAAAACTAAACTGTTACAAGGCGGTAGATATATTTGCTGGAAGCATGGAAGCAAGCCACAATCATAACTTTGCAACTCATTGAAAATTGCTGGCTTGGGCTAGAACACCTGGCTGCTAGTTGGGGAGTTAACTTCTTACTCCATACTCACTACAGATTTGTGCTAGGTTTGCTGGAGTCGCAGAGCTGATCTTGAGGAGAGCAAATGTAAGGGGCCTTTGTGAGTGTCTAAACATCTCTGAAACAAGTTTGTTCTCCTGTGTTTCTGTAGCAAGCAAAGAATGCCCCCCGAAAATCCCTGTTTTGCCAGTCCCCAGCTTAATCAAAGGAGAGATCCAAATGGAGTTAGCCGTGGAGTGCCCTTCCAACACCAGCTGAAGGTGGGAAAAAGAAAAGAAGTGCAGCTCCCAGGGCCAACAGACCTCTGAGCCTCCATAACGAACTCTGGATCTCCCTTGTGAAAAGACCTTTGTCTATTATCCTGTTCCTTGCTTTTTGGAAAACTTGGTGTTGCACTCCTCACCTTTTAGCCAACACCGGTACTTTGTTGGGCAGGCACGGACTGACGGACCCCTTTTGAGGGAAAGGACTATATTTGCATTTGACTTGTAAGCAATAGTTTGGGGATGTTTGAATAGAAGGGCACCTGCTGAGGTGGTACTGCTGCAGAAAGAAAAGAATGAAAAGAAGGAATCCAGCACTCAACTTTCTTCCTGGGACAACAGTCCCGCCACCACACACACACACACACACACACTCCTTTCGCCAACTTCTGTGCAACAGGAAGTAAACAACACAAATGTAGAAGGGGAATTGACACTGTCAGCTGGATGGTTTAGGGGGTGAAAGAAAACATGACTTTGAAGCAAAAGCACATTTGGGAGGACTCTGGTGGATCAAGCCTAATTGCTAGCAGCAGTGGAATATGAGGTTAATTAGGAAATCTTGGTCTCTGTAGACATAGTGCTTCCCCCTTCATTGTCCACCTATGGAGTCCAAGTTTGGCCTTGAGAGTGAAGGAGTAGCTGGCAGGCTCCTCAGCAGAGTGGCTGGCAGGCTGCTGGCGGGCTGCTGGTAGCAGATGGGTGCTACGGCCTGGTTTGTATTTGAAGGTTTGTTTATGTGCATTTCCCAACTGGACTTGAGGTCATTCTTTTTTTTTTTTTTTTTTTTTGAGGTCATTCTTTGTAGGGAACTTAGAATGTGTTAGCTCCAGTGAATTCCCAGGTCCCCCTTTTTCCCCCCGAAGATGACCAGCCCTGGGGCCAGTACATCGAGAAGCTGTAGCACCCCCAAGCCTTGGAAAGTGCCTTTTTAGGCCCAGGCCGACCATTTGTGAACTATTTAAGCATGATTGTAAAACCCAACAGCAGCTAAGACAGAACAAGGAGAGTCTGCTGAGTACCCAGGCAATGGGCATTCCCACCGGACACAGTGGCACCCAGCTTCCAGCCCAGCCCAGCTGTTTGAGTTTGTCCCAGCTCAGCAGGAAGAAAATGAGAAGGGCCAGTCCAAACACTTTTGTTAGAATCAAACAAGACCAAGACCACTTTTAAAGCAAATTGATGAGCTGGAGAGAAATCTGCAAACCACTCCCTGATTAGCCCAGGTCTGATCAAGGCGGGGGGGGGGGGGGGGGGGGGGGGAGGCAATTTCCTCCTGGATTTCACCTTTCTTTCCTTCTTCCTTCCCTCTCCTCCCCAACACACACTCCCACAGCACTCCACATTTTTTAAAATGTTTTTATAACTCTACTAAGATTCAAACACCAAAGAAATTTGGAAAATGGGTCTGGATGTGTTTTAGCTGCAGGTCTTACTCCTTTGACTATGTACTAGGGCAGAAGTGAAGATAGAGATGTAAGGAAACCCAGACCGGGATCCAACTCTGACTACTCGAGAAGTGACCTTGGGGCTGGGGAAGGTGGGAGAAGCCCCGGAAATGTACACACACACCCCCAGTTCTTCCTCACTAGTTGGGAGGCGGAGTGCTGAGCCTCTTGGGAGCTAGTGGGGGAGGGGGGACTGCGGCTGAGGTCCGGCTCTGGCCTAGGTGCTACGAATACGTATACACTCATTCTCACACACACACTCACACACACACACACACACACACACACACTCCCAAAGCAGGGAGCCGGCCTTCACTACCCTCTGGGCAGGGCCTCTCATTTTGCAGTCCCAAAAGATCCAGGGACGCGGATAAAAAGCCTGGCACACCTGTCTTGGCCAGAGTTGCACTCCGCTCCAGACATCCCAGCACAGCCAACTCACTAGGAAAAGAGACTCGGCTCGGGGCTAGGGGTTGGATGCCCGCTAGGGAATGAGAAGACCAGGATCAAAGCACAACCAGGGTTTGTTAGCTAGGCCTCTCGAGACCCCCCGGGCGCCCTAATTGCGCGCCCTGCAGCCTCCTGCTTGTAGGCTGTCCTGCCGCGCGGGCGCCCGGCCGTGGGCTGCAGAACAGCTGCGAGGCCCGCATGTCCGCCCGCCCGCCCGCAGCCCAGCCCCTGCCGGCGTCTCCGCTGCCCAGCGCTCTGGACCCTCATCGCCCCAGGAGGAGCCCTAGAAGGAGGAGGGGTGGACAGACCCGGTTCGGCTGGGGCTGTCAGGCAGGCCGGGACAGCAGGGAAAGTTGGACGCCTACTTGGCAAGCACCAACAGCCGACAAGCGCCTCACGAACTGCTCTGAAATCATCCACTTAAAAAGAAAGAAGTTCACACATATCGAATAACGGCTCGGAAGAGGCCACCGTGAAAAATGGAGCTGTGTTTATACAAGTCAGCCCAACATCTTTACAGATTTTGTAAATTCCTAATATTCCGGAAGGGATTTTGTTTTCCTAAACCAAGTGACACACTTCATCATAGTACATTCTGCTTCAGTAAAATCAGCTCCCTTGGATTTCATCGCTTGTTAAAAAAAGATAAACTTTATTTCTGTAATTTTCAATCACAAAAAAATCTATATTTTTGTCTAAGCATTTATTTTACTGAATCAAAAAGACATGAAAAGAAAAATCATGTTTTACTAATGTATATAAGTGACTTTTTTGGACAACATATAATAAATATGATATATCACTTATCACTCAGTCTTTCCAATGTACATTTTTTTTCATATTATGGAGCATGCCACTTTTCCAAAAGAAAAAAGGTCATGAGAAATCAGTGCAAAGTTCTCAGTTACCCTCCTCTTTTCTCTGGGGCAGTCGGAATGTCCACGGCAACGCCCTCTGCCTCGGAATTTGAGGCTGTTCATCTACAATTCTCTCTGCCTGTGTGGTTTCCTCTCCGTGCCCTTCTTTCTTCCCTCCTTACCCCACCCCCCTCCCTCCCTCCTGCCTGTCCCTAAAGTCATTTTTTAAAAAGAACTTGAGGTTTTGTTTTTGTTGATGTTTTCACTTACTGGTCGCACTTTGTGTGGAGTCGGCGTTTTCGCCAGTCACACTCCTGTGCGGGAGCTTTCCAGCCCTGTCTCTGGGGGTGGGGAGATGGAGAGTGGAGGGCTGGCTCCTCTTTGGGCCCCCCCTCCACCCGCTGGTGAGTGTCTTCCTCTCTTACTTCTTTGCTTCCTGGTTGGCTGCAAGGGAGGCCGGACAGCCTGGTGCCGGGAGAGGAGGGGCAGCTGTCCGGGTCGGGGAGGGGACAGGGAGGGACAGTGACTTGCTCTTCACCGGGGATGCGGGGTGCCTGGGATGGGGTTGGACAGGGGATTGAGGGCCGGCTGTCCCCCAGGCCCCAGGCCGTGGATGAGCACTCGGGGCACCAGGGGCCGCTGCAGCTGGGGATGGGGTGCAGGAGGAGTCCGGTACATGCTGCTGTACATGGCGGCGGCGGCCGCCGCGGCGGTAGTACTGTCCATGCTGCCCAGCAAGCTTGGGTGGTAGAAATAAGGCGACGGAAACATCCTCTGCAGTGCCGAGTAATTCCCTGCCTCGGCCAGCAGCTCCAGGCCCACCGCAGTCTGCCGCTTCCACTTGGTCCTGAAATAAAAGCAGGCGTGCGTGCACCCTGCAGCTGTGGGCAGTGCCCAGGCACCAAGGCCCGTTCTCCCCCCTCACCTGCCTTCTCCTCCTCGGGGAGCACAGGAAGACTTAGAGAGCGCTGAGAATCAGGAATGAAGCACACTCCTTGCCCCCTATCCCACCCTCTCCCTCCCAGAATCACCCAAATCCAAGTCAGTTTCCCAAACGATGCCATCAATGTCTGAGACATTCATAAATAAAATTCTCCAATCTTTGCTACCTTTTCCTGACTTTTTCCTCTGACGTTGCCCCCCCCTTATTGTTTGGCTACTGCCTGAAACTTTCCTGGAGGCCAACGGAGACTACTCTTTCTATAGGCAGTCTTCTCCCTCCTCCTCTAATTTCCTTCCCCAAGTGGCTGCCCAGCAATCCCAGAGTGTCTGCTCTCTGCCCCTCCCCCTTTCCTCCAGGCTGAGTGAGAAGAAACCGTAAACAAAGGGACACAGAGACTCCTGAGCCTTGGACCCCTGGCCCTCTTGGTCCCCAGGGCTGTGGAGACACATCTCTCTCACCAGCCTGACGGGACCTTACGGCAGGTGTTGGGGGGGCGGGTTATGAGCCAGGAAGGTGACAAGGGTTTCAAAACGGAATTCGTTTGAGGGAGGACTCTCCCATGGGGACAGTACCTCGGGGCCATTCCAGGAGGGGAAAAATGCATTTCAGGATCTTTTCTCCTCTGAGAGAGAGTAACAATTAAAACCTGTGATCAGCTCTTCTCGGTCCCCTCCCTCCCCCACCGCACCCCACTAGAAGAAGAGGCAGCAGGCCTCTGCTCAGATGCCTCCTTCGGAACGCAGGGCTGGTGGGCCCTCCATACCCGGCAGCTCCAGCCAAATTAATAAACATGTCGCCCATTTTAAATTGGCTACAAATGACACTAATGTTTTCCGACAGAATTAGGGTGGCTGAAACCGTATGTAATGAGACAGAAAATTATGGTAAAGATGACAACTGGATGGGCATTTCCAACCACACTTATGGACGATTAGAACACAAATGAGAGAAAAGGAGGGGGAGAGAAAATCGAGACAAGGGAGACAACCGTCAGGCTTGGAAACTCGGCATAACCTCGGCCCCAGACTGCACAGGTTGGGTTCACACTGCAGTTCAGGGGCCTACAAGTACTGCCAGCCCCTTTCCTAATTTCCTTTCAAGGGAAGCCGTGGTTCCTGGAGGGCTCTGAGGTGGCCAGAATAGGGGACAGACCCTCAGTCTAGATGCCTGACCGGCTGCCAACTCTACCTCTCCCAACTGCCTCACAGGAAAAGCAAGGACTTTTAAGCTGAGGCCAGTGGGTCAGCTCTTCCAGGATGGATACAGCCAGACTGTGTGACCGGCTATAGATATTTGGAACCATCCTGGGGCAGGCCCAAAATGGTGCAATGCACAGGTTTTGTGGGCCTGAGTGTCTCCTACACCGATGTCTCAGTTTGAAAAGGTGTGGCTTGATTGATTTGGGGGCAAAATGGGGTAAATTTCAGCCACTCAGGTTTGAGGGAGAAACTAGCATATGTTAAGGACACTTAGAAGTGCAAAATTCTCCAAACTCCAGCTACCCAACGATCCCTTTCACCTTGGAGGTGTGGCTAATCCCTCCTCCAGCCAGAAAGCCCCCGACTGCCAGCTCAGGGCCCTCTGCGTCCTTAGTGTCTCCGAGGCCAGGAGGGAAGAAGATTGGTGTAGTAATCTTGACCTGGATGGCCAGACGCCTTTGCTCTCCCACATAGCCTCCCTTACCTGCGGTTCTGGTACCAGGTCTTGACCTGGGTGTCAGTGAGATTGAGCGCAGCTGCCAGGTCCATGCGGTCCTGCACACTCAGGTACTTCTGTCGCTCAAAGCTACGCTCCAGTTGATTGAGTTGGTGGTCGGAGAAAGCCGTCCTGGCTTTGCGAGGTTTTTTGGCTCTCACAGGGGGACTCTCTCGGCTACTCGTAATCTCCCGGTCTCCTTCCTCCTTTGTTCCTACATAGAAACCCAGACACGGCCGTAAGGTAGCCTGGAATGGGGAAGGATGGAGTGTCCTCCTGGCACACACTTCCACATTCCCAAGCCAGCTGCTGGTCTGGGGGTGGGGGAACTATACTCTGTCACCTTCCTTATAAACATACTTGGACCTTAGCCAGTATGGAGGAAGAGGACCAACTGCTGACTAGGGAGTGTGGAGCCTTGTGCAGAGCTCCTAAGAGGGTTCCAAAAGAGTGCTGGATCTTCCCGTCTTTGGAAATGAAAATGAAAACAAAAATACTTTATGATAAAGGGTCCTTTTCTTAATTGTTTCCTTGACTGGGGGGAGACCCTGTCCCTTCCCATTACTGTTTTCACCCTGACTTCATATTTTCTTATGTGTTAGTTTTTAAAAGGTCTTTCAACTTTTTTTTTATTTTTGAGAAGGGGGCACTTTTTTCATTTTACTTCTCCTGTTTACTAAAAGTTATAGGCGTTTGTTTTCCTTTTTTCAGATGCACTTGGGAAATGTTGGATCAAGCTCTCTGCAGCTGCTTGCATCAGGTCTCTTAAAGCTTCAGAAAGAATGTCTCCCAGACACTGCGTTCAGCTCAGAATCACTGAGCCCATCCAGGTGACAGCCCAGAGATTTCCGGATTCTATTTGTCAACTTTGGTTTTTTACTGAAATGCTGGGAAATCGATATGTCAATCCCTCTGTTTGTACCCGTTTTTGCTGCGCTCCTTGATCTTCCCTGCAGGAAGAACCATAATCTCTCTAATTGACCCACTGGGGAGGTTGGTGCACAAAAAATCGCCAGACCAGACTGTACATCTGTTTTGGGCACTATTATGCTAATGATACAATAGTAAAATGAAGAGGCAATATCCTACCTTCCAGACAGTCGGCACACACCTTTCCCAGAGAGGACAAAGATTAATAATAATAATAAGCTTATCAGTAAAGGGAAAAAAGAGAACTCTCCTCATATGTTAAAACTCTTTTGCTATGCAAAGACCAGAACACTTACGAAATTCTCTGGGGAGAAGGTGGGAAAAGGGAGTTGAAGGACAATTCCATTGCCATCTTTTGATTTTACAAAAATAGATATCCAATTCCATAAAATTTTACTTTCATAAATGCTACCTCCCAATTTACTTGTAAGGGGCCAAAACTCTTACTGAAATACAGATATTCAGTTAGCGCCATGGGGTAGGAAGATTATTTTTTTTTAATTGGAACTCTATAATTTTTTACCGTGTGGCCTTCCCTATATTAATCACGATCTAATAATTTTTTTAAAAAAGTTTCCCTGTTAATCGCTTCGGAATTTTTCCCTTCGCTGTATCTGATAATTCCCGTTCCAGTGTTCAGAAAATACGGTGTGTAGGAAGAATGGAATGATTTGCATTAAATAATAAGCACCAGGTTGTGATCACACCCCTAGGCGATATGAAACACTAAAGTATTTCCCGTCAGATACCCTCCGCCTCTGCCCCCTTCCTAATAAATTAAAATGAAGTAAAACAAAGAAAGGAGCTGGATGGCGGTGAGGGTTGGGAGGTAGAAATGTAACAATAATCAGAACTTGGGACGAGTCTCCAAATCGCACGCCCAGGCCTCCCTCCCGCTTGCAGTTTTTGACCGTGGCGCTATCGCCTTAGAAGCTGAGAATCGCCTTCGAATCCCAGCAGAGATTCGCGGGAGACAGGAGGGGAGACAGGGAAGCAAGAGGAGGAGAAGCTAGACGGCTGAGGGAGCCAAGGCGGCGCGACTCACCGTGGCATTTGATGTCGCTCTGGGACTCTTCCCGCTTGTCGAGTTTGGTTTTGCTGTCCTCCTGCTCGAGCTTTGGCCTGAAGCTCTCGTGTGCTGCGTTGCTCTCCTGCTTCGGGGTGTGGTGGGGAGAGGAGACGCTGGTGCTGTACGGTGCACACGCCGCCAGAGGTTTGCTGTCGCCCAAGATGTCCTTAATTAAAAAAGAAGAGGTGGAAGTCCTGGGGACCGAGGCGGCCGAGCCCAGCTGCTGGGCGGGTGGCTGCGGCGGCGGCGGTTGCGGCGAAGGCTGCAAACTTTGCGTGGGGGCCGCGGCTGGCGGCGGCGGCTGTTGGCTGTGGTGGAGGTGGTGGTGATGCTGGGGGCCGTCCGCTATCACATGCGGTTCCGGGGGCTCCATGGCGACCGAGATAGGAGAGGAAGGCGCCGTTCCTACAGTATCAATCTCCGAACAGGGAGACGGAGTGGCCTGACTCCTAAAATCCGCGGTCCTGGCCTCGCCGAGCGGGCGGAAATCTCCATTCATCATGCCGGGGCTGCCCGAACTGGCACTGGACAAAATCGTGTCTATTCCAAAACTCGACCCGCTGGCCCCTTCCATTGTTGTCATTTCTACATGAGGTCCACGCCACTCCGCCGCTCCGCTGCCGCCCCAACCAAGCAAAGGAAGCTATCGATCGTAAAGCAGAATAACACGAAACAATGTTGTCGCCGCTTAAAACACAAACAAACAAAAAAAGTGGGGCGGGGAAGGAAGGAAAATTGGGAGGTGGCAATCCGTGGACACTTGAGACACTTTTTTTTTTTTACCCTAATGCAAAAAGTAGGAGTTTTGGGGAAAGGAAGATGGGGGGGAAAGTTACAAAAATTGTTGAGGAAGCACCGAGCGTGCGCTCCAGGAACGATCGCGCACGTGGCGCGGCGGTGGCTGCGCAGGAGAGCCAGACGGAGGTGCAGGCAGCAGGACGTGACCCCGATGCCGCCGCCGCTGCTGCCGCCGCCAGGGTCTGCCCACAGCCTGGCACCAGGCGGCAGCGGCGGCGGCGGACGTGGCAGGTGCAGCGACCGCGAAGCCCGGGCAGCCGCGCGCCCTCGGAGCTGCGCAGCGGCTCTCCGAGGTGGTGGCCGCGCGCGACTCGGACGCCCCGGTGCCGAGTTTCTGAACTTTCTTGGAAAGTTGTGGAGCAGACACTGCCGCAGTGGTCGCGGCAACAGGAGGAGGAGGAGGAAAAGAAGGAGCAGGCACAGGCGGATGAGGTGGCGGAGTCGCGGCGCCGAGCAACTCCAGCCGCTGCCGGGCGCATTCGCTTGTAATCCGGCGGCAAGCGGGCGGCGCCGACCCCCTCCCATGACGTCACGGCCACTGCCGCCGCTCCACGCGCCGCGCCCGGCCCGCGCCCCCGCCGCCGAGGCCGCGCGCAGGTCCTCGCGCCCCCATTGGCCGCGCCCGCGCGAGCGAGCGACGCCGACGTGCCGGGAGCCAATGGGTGCTCGGCTCGCGAGCCCGTCAGCGGTAGCAGCTCGAGCCCCGCTGCTCTTTTCAGAACCCGCACGTCCCTTTGCCTGCAACCGAAAGCCAAACAACTAGTCGTACTGTGGTCCCGGCGTCCACAATCACGCGCGAGGGCAAAGGGAGAGAGGGGAAGAGAGCACAGGGAGACTATAGAAGGGAACCAGAGGAGCTTTTAGAAAAACAGAAAGAAAAGGAAAAAAAGAAACGAATGAGAAAGTAGTAACGCTTTGCCCATTAAGAAGTCCGAAGAGGGAGGGGGAAGAGGACAGGAAGGGAAAAGGAATCTGGTCGGCTTACCTTTAGACGCCAGCGCTGCCGCCACGCACCTCCCCAGACACGCGCTTGAATAGTCCAAGGACACTGAGAACAGAGGAAGGGACTCCCTGAAGGAACCCACAGGAAAGTGTGTAACTCCAGCAACCGGAGCTCTGGGTGGGTGGGCAGACTCCGAGCTCTGATTTTTCCCCAAGGAGCCCGGGCGTCCCGGCTCTGGCCCCGCTGGGCGGCGGGTACCTGAGGGGGAAATGGAGCGGGATCCGCGTCCACCCGGCACTCTCGGAAGGGGTGGAGGACAAGAGGCCTGCTGCTCACAACCCGGGTCCCAGCCTGGTCTCCAATCAGGGCCCGTGCTGGAAGAAATGCCTGGCCAGACACGTTCTCCCGAGCGGGGGAAATAATGGCCCGAGGTGTTCTCTAGCGCCGAGGGCAGCTACGGTTCACTGTGGTGTCAGGCTGGCATGAGGCTCCGGAACCCGAGTGGAGGGTCAGCAGCGCGTACTCCCTCCTTGCCCCCAGCCAGATCTCAATCTCTCAACTTCTCCCTCTCTCTCTCTTCTCCTCTCTCTCTCTCCCTCTCTCTCTCTGCCCCTCCCTCCCTCCCTCGCCCTCTCCGGCCGCTCTTTTGGAAAGGAAACAGTCGCTGTGGATCCACTTGGGACCTGGAACGTGGCTTGACTGTGACGCCTCGTCGGAGGGTATCAACTTGCATTATTTTCTCTAGGACGTCTCCAACCTGTCTCTTGTTGAATGTCAGAGTAATGGGAAGTGCCAGTGACAAGACGGCGTATTACTCCTGATTAAGTGCCGTGTCAACCTAATTAGCAGAGTAATTATAAGGTGCTAATGAATGATTCAAAGTTCTCGGAGTTACATTTTACTCCAAATTACCATTTTAAGAACCCTATGAATCTGAGTGGCTGGCATCGCTTCCGTGACTAGGTGCAGAATGATGGTGGAAAATGGTCTTTTAAGTCTCCCAGGGCTGGGCCGAAATCTGGGGTTTCGAAAGTCTCTTTTCGAGGAACGGTTTTTTTCTATTGAGGACTTGGCTGGGCGGGGGGCGGGGGGGATGTCAAGGAGGCAGATGACCTCCTGGGACAAAGTATTGCCTTTCTGTTGGAACTGCATCTGTGTGAGCCCTCGGTCCGGAAGGGGATAGGTGGGAGACTCATCCTTCCTGCGTTTTCCTAGGGAATTCGATGTGTTTGACCCAGAAAAATCCCGCACTGTTTCCAGGGCGTGTTGAGCTGTTTCTTACCATCTTCGTGCATGTTTTCTCACGGGTGTGTCTCCGAGGAGAACAGCGGGGAGAGGGAAGACTGAGGCGAGGAGATGTACAATCCAGGCAGCTCTCGCTTTTCTCAGAAGGCGAGGGGAGTTTGGCGGACGAGCCGGGGTTGGTGAGCCGAGGCGGGGACACGGAACCAGCTGCAGGCAGAGGCCGACGCCGGCCTGAGCGGGTGCGGGGAGCCCCTCGGGAGCGCGTGGTGGGCCCGCCGGGTGGGGCCGAGCCACCCTGGGCAGGGAAGCCAAGGAGAGCCTGAATGATGCCTGGAGCGCAGTTGGATCAGCCGCCTTTGGAGCGAGAACTGCGCACTGGCCAGGCAGATCCTCCTGGGAGCCTGCAGGCCGGGCTTCGGCCTCGCGCCCCGGGATTTCGGAATCAAGGGCCTGGGACTTAAGAGGGCATCTCTCTTATCGAAGGCTGCAGTGTACCGCCCACAGGGCCGGGCCTCCGGCACGCCTGGCACAGTCGGCTTCTGTAGGAAGGGCGCTGGGGCTGCCTGAAACTGCAGGCGGACGCTACACATTCTTCTCCCTTCAAATATCAATTCGGGTTCTTCTCATTAAGACATCACCCACCAACTTCCCAACGGAGGTTTCCTCCCAGACCCGGGGCTCCAACCCGCATTTCCCTCGCTGCCTGTTCTGGGTGGGAAGTGGGGAGGGGGAGAAAACAAATTTAAGATCCAGAACTGCCGGCACTGCGCAAATCAATTATTCTCGACCTTGATAAATAATTCATTTAGGCCTGTTTTTTGTTTTGTTCCAACGCTTAAAATGACTCAAGAGCTCAAAAGGCTGATCTCACAGCTTGTGTTGGGCGGTTCGACAGGATTTTTTGCTTGGAATAATTCACAACATTAGCAGGGGAGACAGAAATGTGACCCTACGAAAAAATGAAATCTAAAAAGAAAGGGAGAGAAGGTGGAAGTACAGTTCCCCCTCCCCCGCGGGCGGACTGTTCATTTTGTGAAAACTCTAAAGCAAAGCAAACGGAAGCCCAGTAGGCCCCACCTTGTGAATGTCTCAGATGAGCTTTTCTTAAGAAAAGGTTAAGATCGTAGATTTCTTGGGGTGGGATGTTAGGATATTAGCTTTGGGGAGCCACAACTGTGAGGGGAAAATACGACCTTGCTTATTATCAAGGTCCTATTTGGAGGTCCCTGCCAGAGAGGAAATGCTAGTAGTGGCCTGAAGATCCAAAAGAGGAACTCAAAGACTAGATGGCAAACTTAATGAAAAAATTCTTCACAGCTGGGGTTTTGTTTTTTAACTTTCCTCAGTTCTTTTTTACCCAGACACATGCCTCTTTTGCCATTTTTTTCCTGAGAGTATACATGATGTTTACACCCAAGAAGTCATGCACTTTCTAGCAGAGCAAGCATAATTAACTTTTCGTTTAAAAATCAAAGTTTAGAAATAGAACAGGGTGCAGATCAGTCACATTTTGAATTCCACATGTAGGAAAGGAAATGCCTTAACCGGCTTAATCTCAGTTTCCCATTGAATTTAACATACAAAGAAATATAGTCCCTAAACTGACATAGGTTTGAAAATGATCTTCCACTTTCAGGTCTTCATTTTCTTATAAACAACAAAGGAAGAAAGAGAATTCTTTAATTTTGGGAAGATTTTGGAATTCCTGCAGAGAAAGCAGTTTTTTGCCAACTATGATTAATAAAGAACTTTTCCTTCCTGGCTCTGAAGGACACATCAGTCCTGAGCACCACTAAAGATGCTCCCTCCCCACTGCAGAGAATGATTCAAACATTCGCATATTTTCACAAGTTCTGTTCTTAATACACTCTCAGTGGTCCTCTTTTACAATCAAGATTTGGTATTTGGGATTGTGTTAAACTGGAGCATCAGTTTAAAAAAAAAAACAGAACTGAACTTTGAAGAAACACACCTATACATTACAGTGAACTTGGAACTGGTGCTTCTTCCTATCATATTTAATTTGAACGTTTCTTGGGATCCACTTGACAATGCCAACTGACAGGAATGGGGTGGAAGGGCGCTTCCCTCCACTGGGCGGCGCCAAGAGCCCCGAACCGAGAGAGCCTGCTATTGTTTCTTTTTGTAAAAGATGCCAGATACACAAATAAGCTCTCCTACTAAGGTTGACTCCCTGATGATAGTGTGACCTCTCGCTGTTTACAAAGCTACAGAAACGTTGAAAGCATACTTTGCTTTCCTTCTTTGTTTTTTCAGCCTATCAGTATATTTCCAACTGCTTAAGGATTTGAAGCATGTTTGCTTAGGAAAATAATACTAAAGAAAAAGATATGAACACACTGAAACTGAGTCCCTTAAACTGAAACCAAGAGGGTGGATATTGGGAGCAGAGAGAGAAAAGGTAAAGTGGGAGAAAAGAATAAGGTAACTGAAAACTGTTTTAACAGAACAACAGGTTAAAGTGATAGGCTATGTAATTGCTAATTTCCTAGGGGAATAAAAGTTTTGAGAGCTAGTTCTCTCATCATAATTAAATTTGTGAGCGCTATAAGCTTCACCACAGAGATCAGCAGTACAGAAGAGACCTAGTGAAGTTGGCTCTCTTTGGGGGGTTAGATCTGTGCTGTACCCAGCAATCGGCAGGAAGGCGAGTAGACATGTAAATGAAAGGATGCTGGAAGAGGGAGTTTTAGTCTCATTTTGCCACTTCCCAATGTTCTTGAGCAAGGCACTTGGCTTTTCTGGTCACCAACTTCCTTCTCTATTAAAGGGAAGAGTCACCCTTGCCTAGAATAGGGTATTTGTGATGACCTAATAAGACCTTCTATGTATAAGCTCTTTACAAAATATGAAGCAAGAGTTTGACAGACGAACAACGCAAAGGTGGCCATTATTTCTAGCTATGGGTAACATACGGTAGCCGTATTTTTTTCACTTCTTCCTTCCCTCACTCATTTTGTTCATTCACTTAGTCCATCAACATTGCAGAATGTGCATTCTGTGCCAGGTGCTTGAGAATGAGAGAGTTAACAGGAGTTTGAACATGCTGGAAGTTGTCACAATGCCATGATGGCAACATGAATATGCTGCAATGGGGATGCAAAAGAAAGAGTGGGGAGTCCAACCCCGGGAGGAGATGGGGGGAACAGAAAGGCTTCCTAAAGGAAACAAAGCGTGTGTTCTGTCATGAAAGAAAAGGGATGCATCCCAAAGAGGGATATGATATATATAGGGATTTATACGGTAGGTAAGAGTAATAATTGCGCAAAAATGTCCAAAAATTGTCGAACCTTTAATCTCCTAACCGGGGTGCTGGGCTACAATGTGTGGGCGCATATTGGCTCTAGGGCTCTCTCCTGTGTGCTTCAGGAAGGTACAAGATACTCCTGGAGCATCTTGGCATGAACAGTAACTCACTGCACATGTTCACAGACCTCAGCAGCAGAATTTTGCAGCAGGTTACACAGTCTTAGATTTGATCCCAAGAGATGGTCCAGCTCCCTCCTACCAGGACTGTAATGGAATAGGAGAGGCCCGCCCCTATTCCCGACTCCTTTCTACTTTCTAGAGTTCCAAATTCTGGAGGGAGAATGAAGTATCTCTCCGAGTCAGGGGTGGAGATAGAAAAAACGACAAAGTGGAGGCAGTTGGAGGGGCCGGGGGAGAAGGTGGGGAGAGATTTTATTTCACTCCTTCTAAACTGAACCATGGTCCATCGAAGACTGGCTTTTAGAGAAATGAAAGGGCCCCCGTGTGACATCAACACGCCCCGCTATGAAAAGAACTCCTAAGCCTCTAAGGTTCATGAAGGAAGTTGATTCTTCTACCAACTCCTGAGGTTCAGAGGGAATGGAGGGGCCGAGGCAGAGGAGAAAGGAAAGCCACGGAGCGCTGGGCGAAGATGCCAATCAGGGAAGGGGAAATTCATTTGCGATGTTAATTAACAAGTGGCTAATTAAAACGGCACTTTGAGCGCTAATCAATCGCCTTATTAAGTTAGAGCCATCACTGGAACAAATTGAAAGCTCCCCGCCCCGGCTCCTGCCTCCGGTGCGGGCGGGATTAGGTTCCCAGACACCTTGCTAGGGAACGGGGGAGTGGGCGACGGCCTCCATCCGCTCTGGCAGCCTCTCGGGGGTCTGCCAAATCCTCCAACTCCAGGGTTCACCCCGGCTTAACCGCTCTGTCCCAGGAGCTGCTGAACTGGACACGTGTCTAGGAGGCAGTCGCTGGTGCGGACGCACCTGTCAGGGGAGAAGGAGCTGCCTCGGAGAACAGCTGGGTCCGCAGCAGCTAGCGCGGACGTAGCTTCCGGGAAGAAGAGCCCCAAAATGTGCGGGAAATGAACTGTGGGCCCTCAAGCAGCGGGGAGGAAGCAATTCGGCCCGAGAGGGGGCGCTCTCCAGCCGGGACCACGCATCCCCACTTTCCCGGACAGACTGATCGCCTAACGTTGAAAACTCTTCTTAGGCCTTTGCCCTTGTCCAGTTCAGCAACCAGTAAAGAGCTGGCCTGTCTTCAGGCACCGAGCACTGGACAGCCAGACTCTTCGTCTCTGTCTCCTGGGGCTCCATAAGAATGGGGTGGGGTGCGAGGAGGGAAGAGGGAGTGGGTATGCTGATCAACTGGGACGCCGGCACACCATTGCCTGTCACTGTGAGCCTTCCACCCAACCCGTTCACGCTTCCCCCATGCCCTTGACCCTCCAAACTGGCTAGGAGAATTAAGATTTCGAATCTCTATTTTGAGGAGCCTTCCACATTTCCTAATTGTTAAATGCCTGATTTGCACCAAATTCCCAAGGGATAAGTATTTGGCAATAAGAGGGGGGCTGTGAATTTAAATGCTAATTAAGTGGGTCCTCTCCCGCAACTCCACCTGTCTGGCGGCCCTTGTTAAGGAGGAACACACCCGGCACGCACACCCCAACATTCCTGGGGTGCAGAACAGAAGTGCAGGAAAGAGGGACCCCAGCGTGGTTGGCTTTTCACGGCCTGCTCCAGAGAAAAAGAGGACGCCATTGAAAGGAGGTCTTTTGCATGGTGGGTGATACATGCCGTGGCCCAAAGTGGGTTTATGTGTCTGCAAAGACCAATGTGTGTCCTGAGCTGGCCTGTGGGCTCGTCATCCAGGAGATGCGTCAGGCCGCGTTTGCAGGTGGATCTGAGCGTGCTTGGGCTGTCCCGGGAGTACCGAAGGAACGGCTCCCACGTGCAAAGTTCAAAAGCATTAATATTTTCATCATATTATCATTATTCAATATAATAATATTTACTCGGTTAGCGGCACTAATTAGGCCACATTAAAAGCGTAGTGTCTCCCTAATGGTGCGTAATGTGCCCACACACATTTTTCTCTCTGAGGATGGGAGGCTCTTGGCTGTCAGGGGAGAGTAGACAGGCAAGCAGTGGAATGGATTAGAAGGTGACGCTCCCCAACACACACGCGCACACACACACACGCGCGCGCGCGCGCGCACACACACACACGCGCACACACACACACACACACACAGAGCCAGGTATCTTTCGGGTGGGGTCTGCCGCCTCTGCGCGGTCGATGGGACCCTCCGCTGCGAACTCGGCCCGGCGCCAAGCACCCTGCAGCCTCCTCCCGCGGCCTGGCTCTTTGAACTCGGCGAATTGATTTTGCTACCCTTCCCCCTTTTGTGTGTGTGCCTGCAATTGGTTAGGTTTTTAAGGTTTGGGAGGGCCGTTGTGAAAGAATTAAAATACACTTAACTGGATCCCCTTGGCCGAGAACTGGAGGTCCCGCCTCCTAGCTCGGCGCTTTTAGTATCTCCTTTCCAGTGGGAATTTCTTTCCGAGATTCGAGGGTAGGAGTGTAAAAGAAGCGCCCGCAGATTCAGGGCCGGTCTGGGTCTTTTTCCTGTTCCTGTTGCCGGCGGTCGGCCCCGGCGTCCTGCAGCTCTACGCGTGGTGGATGTTAAGCTCCGAGAGTGTGCCCCTCCCGCGGGCGCCGCGGCGAGATCACTCTGAATATGTAATATATTTGTAACGCGCGCCGAGGTGTGACGGGAATGGGGGTTGGGGGCGGTTGAAGCAGGATTGGGAAGGAGGGGTGCGGCACAGAACTCACATTGTACAGCTCAGTCTAACAATCTGAACATTCCTTTATTAAAATCTGCTGCCTGACATTTACACTGAGCCGCCCGCCTCTGCCTGTAATCCGGGCGAAAACGTATTGTACCGCCGAAATGTGGCTTCTGCCTGCTGGGACGCCGCACCCCACGGCCTGGTCGGGCCCCTCCGCTGCAGCCATGGAAGATTCCTACCCGCACCCCGCATCTCCGAGGGTGGACGAGGTACCGCCTGCCTAGCCCGGGCGCTCAGGTGTGACAGGCACCCTACCTCTCGCTCCACCTCCCTCCAGCCGCCCGATTCAGCGAAGCTCTAGTGACCTGATCCACGCCTCTGGTCCTTCCGTCCCCTTACAAAGAAGTAAACTTTCTACCTCCCCAACCCCCCACCACCACCCGTAATCAGATCGTTTAGAGCTGCTGTTTTCCTTTCGTCAGATTCCGTCTCCCCGCTCAGTCTGAATACACGATCAGAACTGCTCAGAGAGCAAGAAGCACATTGATTTCAGCTTGTTCTGCCCACAGACAGGCCCTGACAAGGTTGTTAGAACAGTCGGAGAGGTCTATACAATCACTTAATTACCAAAACTGTCAGTCAGGCGGGACGCTACTCCGCGTCCCGGGCTGCGCCGGGCATTCCAGCACTGGGCCGCGCGCGTGATTGATCGATGCTGATAGCATCGCAAAATAATTACGGCGAATTTTCTGATGTGTGATTTTATCCCAAGTTCATGCTTCAGAGAGGTAATCAGAGGATGAGAAGGGTCAGTGCCATTTCAGATTACCTGGAGTCGTCGAGAAAGGGTAAAACAGAAGGGGGAGAGGCTCAGAGAGAAGGGAGAGAAGGGGGTGCAGAGAACCAGGGACGAAGAGGAAGAAAGACAGCCAGATTTGGGTTGCTGGAGGGACTACAAGCAATTCGTCAAACCTTGCAAGTGATTTCCTTCAGAGCCAGCATATGGCAGATTGATTTTGTCCAGCGTCGGTTTGGCCCCATTTAAGATGATCCAGCGGTTATTATTGCGATTGGCTTAGGAGCTGACAGGCAGTTGTAGGCGCAATGAGTATAGATCCTGTTTACCGGAGACGTTTCGTAAATGCTGTCAAATACAGTTAAGTAAATATCATTAGGAAAGAGAAATGCCAATCCAATAAATATGATTTGCCTCCCCGCCCTCCACATGGCTGCCTGCGCCTCCTTCAGAGGTTCTCCTTCCTGTCTCTTTGCTGCTCGGGTCAGATGTCGCAGGTGGGGCGTTGGTTCTCGCCGCCCTCGGGGCCGGGAGCCCAGCCTCAGGCAGAAGATGACAGGCCGGCGGGCAGGACAGGGAGGCCTTGGGAGCGCGGCCTCTGCCCCCGCACTCAGGTGGCGGGAAAGGCTCGTGGTTGACGGGGACACCCACTCTGCGCCCCCGCCCAGCCCGCCCTCCTTCAGAGGGTGCTTCGGGCCTCGGACCCGGGCCTGCGTCTTCACATTCTGGAGGCCAAAGGGACCACGCTTCGCTGGGAGGTCTGTCCTAAGTTCTCCGCGCGCGCTCCAGGTCCTGACGCGGCTCCCTTTAGGGAACTGACTGACGACTCCGGGTCAGGCCGCCACGGCAGGCCTGACCTCTCAGGCTTTGAGG